>NC_034597.1:28026302-28033311 GCF_900095145.1 Mus pahari | reverse complement strand
GTTAGCCTCTGTCAGCAGTCCTGGGAGTCCAGCTCTCTCATGAGTGGTCAGATTACTCTCTGCAGGCAAGCTCTCCTCTTGCAGGGAAGGTGCACAGAGGCCTGGTGTTCAGATCTGCCTCCTTGCTGAAGATGTAGGCCCAAAACAGGGCCTGTCCCAGTAGATGTGTTGCCTCTGCAGTTTGCACACTCACCTGCACAGGCTAGACTCTGAGGGACCCTGGACACAGAGCCCTCCCAGGTGGCCACCTTTCCTTTGGCAGGGAAGGTGCCCAGATGGCTGGAGCCCAAAACAGGGTCTGTCACAGAAGCTAGATTGCTTCTGTCTGTCCCAAAACTGTGTAGCTTCTGCAGTCTACACTCTCACCAGTGCAGACTGGAGCCAGGGCAAACCGGAGAAAAGATGGCTCCCTTACCAGCTCAGGCAGTGAGAGTGCTCCTGTGCAGACCCTTCTCCTCTGGTGGGGATGGTGCTCAGATGTCTGGAGCCAGAAACAGTTTCTGTCCCAGAAGCTGTGTTGTTTCTGCAGTCCGCCCTCTCCCCAGCAAAGACTGGAGTCTGGGCACATCGGAGCAAAGATGGCTCCCTTACCAGCTCAGGCAGTGAGAGCGCTCCTGTGGGGACCCCTCTCCTCTGGTGGGGATGGTGCCCAGATGTCTGGAGCCAGGAACGGGATCTGTCCCAGCAGCTGTGTTGCTTCTGCTGAGTGTCTTTTTAATAGCCCGTAGAGGGTAACCTGGGCAGAATAGGAGAAAATTCATTATTTCTTCAGGTGCTAGGTGACTTGCACATCCAGGCTTGGTCAGAGAGAATGAAAAAAGAGATAGTTCTCGGTTTGTGGTTTAGGAGAACTTAGGGAGGAAAGATACCATCACAGGACAGTGGATAAATGGCCTGGGTGGGCAAAGAAAGCTGTGCTAAGTAATGTATGGAAGGAAGAGTGCATGGGGAATCTTTGAATTCCCTGGATAGTGGAATACTGGCCAGCAGCAGCCTAGAGATGTTGCTTAAAATTCTAGCTCCATGGTGCCTTCCAGGAGGAAAGAGTTCTTGTTACTGCTGTAGGGACAGGGAAGGAGAGAGAAGAAGCGGTGGGAATAGACTGTAGTGGGCATCAGCTACAGGGCAAGTGGTTTATTTAGGGTACCTTGTTGAATCCTCCCTGGCTCCTTGGGGTATGAGGTAGCATTTTATCTCTATCTTGCTGACAGAGAAACAGGTCCAGACCTAAGGAATGGGCAAAAGGCCAGATGGCTGGAGCCCAGGACACAGCTCTGCATGTCTCAAATACAGCCCCACTTTTCCAGCGTTTTTGCTCAATAGCTACCCAGGTGATGAGTCTGCCCTGAATTTTCTTCAGAAGACACATTTCTTCAGGTTGGTTACCATCAGCATCTGCAGGATCTAGGACAAATGAAGCAGCAGCAGCAGCAGCAGCAGCAGCAGCAGCAACAGCAGCAGCAGGAGGTGGATACATCTGTGCACAGCACAATCAGCTGTAAGAGCCACAGTGTATAGAGAAGTGATAATGGAAATGGCTCCTGCCTGACCATGTGCATTGCCTGCTCTAAACCAACCTCAGTTAACAGCTAATTCTCCAGGAGCCCACTGACCACTAAACCAGAGTCCTCAAGCTATAGGCCTGACCTGAGTGTTGGATGACCTGGGGAGTATAACTGGACAGAAGGGCTGGACAGGGAATTCTACAAATCCTCTCAGGCTCATAGGAAAGACCATATAACAGCAAGTATTGGGACAAGTGTCTTGAGCTTGAGAAGCAAATGAGATGGTCCATTCTTTTTTTTTTTTTTTCTGTGTTAGTTGGACTTGGGGCTGGTCCAATGAGGGTGGAGTTACAAGGGACATCTCGGGATGTGTCCCAAGGGTCTGTGAATCCTGAGCATTGTCTGGCTTTAGCCTGGGTTATCTGAGGCCTATCTGGCCACAGTCAGGGGTTAGTGGTAGACGTCCATGAGCTTCAGAACAGAAGAACTCCGAGGAAACAGATCCAAGAATCTTGGAACTATGGCCCCTCCACAGGTAAGGGCCAAAGGCGGCTCCCTGAGCTAGGCCAGGGCCCACTATCTCCTTTCCTTCCTCCTCTATGAGAAGAAACCCTGGTCCTTCAGCAAAAGCCTATGAGGGAGGTGAACTATAAAAATAAAACCAGAAGCTTCAGCAAGGGACCTTCTGAGTGCATGGTATCTGCCCCCCCCCAGACTACCCCAATTCTTCCTTCTTCCTCCCTCTACTTCCCAATAACCATACTTAACTAATGACTGTTCTGCAACTTACGCATGAGGGTGGGACTGACATTCGGCCCTAAGCTCTGTCAATCTGTCATTAAATCAGGAGGATAGAGGTACCCCAGTGTCTCAGTGGACTTCACCTTTCCAGGCCTGGAGAGCTGACCTGTCCCTTGCCAGAGTGGGCATCTCATGCCCACTGAGACAAGGTTGGGTGTGATCCCCTCATTAATCCTTGAATCCATAGCCTTAGACTTGGTCTTCTAATTGACAATTCTCTGCCTTAAGAAATGGAGTCCTCTCAGAGGAGAGAAACGGGCTAGATCTTCTATTTCTCTCTAGATTTGTTGAGGAAAACATGGAATAACTGAACACTATTCACCAGCCAGGCAGTGATGGTATACATCTTTAATTCCACCACTTGGGAGGTAGAGGCAGAGGCAGACAGATTTCTGTGAGTTCAGGCCAGCTTGATCTACAGAGTTAGTTTCAGGACAGACAGAACTACACAGAGAAACCCTGTCTCAAAAAAAGAAAAGACACCATTCACCTGTCATAGAGGGAGACAATAGAGTTTTAGTGATAATAATCATAATGGTTAATATTTTAGAAAACTTCAGTTTTTAAAGTACCCCTTAAAGACTAGTATGAGTTATTCATAGCTCAAGGCTCTGATTATTCACATTTTGCAGATGGTAAAACTGTTCAAGATATTGAGCTGAGATATGATAGATGCAGGATTAGAACTTGAATGCAAAGGCAAATCCAGAATGCTATGTACCGGACATCTGACCTACATTCCTGAAGGCTGTGCAGTTACATGCTTTGGAACCATCAGCTTTGGGGCTTTGGGAAAGTAACTGTGCTTTGATCCTCAGTTTACTTATTCATAAAATGGGCTTAATCATTACTTTTCTCTAGCTTGCTGAGTGAAATAGAAGTCACTGAAGAGCTGGAACATAACATCCTGAAAAAAAAAAATCAATGGCTGAAGGCTGTTATTACCAGGATATAGAGAAAAATCCATTGTAGACACAGGAGTAAGTCATAAGCAAGGGCCACTGCATTTCTGCTTGAGTCAACTCTGGAAAGATGTCATGGTAATGACTCTTCTTAGCCAATGACAACCCACACCCTGCAGCAGATGACTCCAGAACTCCGTACTGTTTAAATCCTCTTCCCCTCCTCCTCTTGCACCAAACCAAAGGTTCTCTGCAGTTGTTTTTATGTGTTGCCAGACAAATTGACTAACGAGCCAAACTGGTGCCCAGCTTGTGATAACGTCAAGACATGTGGAGAGACCACATGAAGAACTGAGACACTGAGGCGCATGAGTTGCATGTGGTGGACAGGTGACTGAGGTCACCAGACACAGCCAGCCGGCTCTTGCTGATATTCCATGACCACCGATATACAGGACTTGCCTTCAACATGTTAGACACAAACTAGGACTTTTCTCATGTAATCCCAGGGGTCCTGTTGTTAAGTGTATGGTTTCTTACCTCACCTCCCAAAGGTGGCAATAGGATTATTTTAATCTGAGGTGGCTTTGGAGGGGCATCTCTGATCACACATTTTTGTTTTATAGAGGGACCATGTCTATGCAATAGTCTGCTACGTTGCACTGATGACACTTTTAAGTGTGTCATCAGGATAATCCCCTACAACCTCTGCTGCTACAGAACTCCAGGCCCATTGTATGCAAGAGAAGCCACAACAGCCCAGCAGTTTCTAGTTTCTTATGCAAAGTATAGTTCATGTATTTGCCTAAGACACACACACACACACACACACACACACACACACACACACACANCACCACCACCACCACCACCACCACCACCACCACCACCACTTGGTTTTGCCCATCTTTGTGACAGCTCATTTTCTGTGCATTAAAGGTTGTACTTATGCTGGGAAGGTTCCCCATTCATTCCCAGGACACTTGAGGCAGACCTATTCTGAATGTGTAGCCAGCTTGACACTCCTCTTGTGAAGGGTATTAAATACCCACATACCACAGCTCACACAAGGAGTAGTGATAAATATGGCAGGNATGAAATAGGCCTAAATTGCTCTAGATGGCTCGATTCAATAATGTTGGTCTTTCCTTACAGTGCTATATAACAATAGTCATTTTCAAAATGGGGTGCTGTAGTTGTTTTTTAAGAAAGAATTGACAATTTTGACCTACAGAGTAGTGATTTGCAAAATGTTCTTTCTTTAAGCCATTCACTGGGAATTGCAGGAAGCCCACAAGTGCAGAACTTGAGGCAGAAACTGCTGTAACTAATGATAGCGTTAAGTGCAGAGAGAAAGAGCTGCCTCAGTGGTGATGTTCCCGAGTCAGAACGGAGGCCAGGGAGAGGCAGAGATGAGAGCTTCATTACAGACAATTGGGCTCAGATGTCCCTGAATAAACCTTATTTTACTTCACTTTGCAGCCACATTTTACATTGTCGGTTCTGCACTTTATGACCCTGAAATGGGATTCGATCCAGAGAAGTAACTGCATGAGACAAAAGGACAGTGGCTGCTAGAGCCACTTATCAACGTTATCTGTTAAGTGCTCCCGACTCTGTCAGAACATCTGCTGGGCTTTTGGATTCTTTTATGCAGATGCATAAGAAAGAGTCTGAGGAGCTTCTGCTTGAAGTTGATTGCACTTGAAAAAACGCATGAGCAGCCCATCTGTGCTTTATATTTCTGTGCCTGCTTCTGTTGTCCCTGGGCTATAGGTATATGGGTACATAAAATTATACACACTCCCTTGAGGCATTTCTCGATTTTTTTCTCTGCTCTTTGGTGGAACACTCATTTCTGAGTTTTCTCATAGTTCGCCACTCATGATAGGAAGGTTAAGCTCTATTTATGTATGTACTTAGGTATGTATTTATTGTTTAATATTTGTATGTTTTCTTTATGTATTTGTGTGTGTCTATGTTTGGGAGTGGGCCTGCATGAGTGAAGGTATTCAAGGCATATGGGAAGCAGTGCAGGGTTTGCTGTAGCTGGAGTTACAGGTGTTTGTGAGGCCCTCATCATAGGCACTGGGAAAGGAACTCAGGTCCTCAGCAAGAGCAGTGCATGCTCTTAATCAGAGTCATTTTTCCAGTCTCAAGCCTTGCCCTTGACCATTAATTTGGTTGGCTTACGAGATGTTGGGAACAAAATTTAAAAAAGTGGAGGGCCCTGGGGGTCCTGGCGAGAAGTGGGGAAGGAAAAAGAGGCCCATGCCCCACCAGTTTCCCTAGTCTCTGCTCAGTCAGGTGTGGGGAGACTGCAAGGCGCTTTCCACTCGGCCCTGGGTGGGCATGCCTCTGATCCATGAGGCGGGGGGTGGGGGTGGAGAAGGGGCAGCCCTGACCGGGGACCCCCCTGGTGCTACCTTGCTATCACTCCAGGGTTGTGGGAAAGAGTGAATAGGGAAGGAAGTTCCCAACACTGACCAGAGTGTGCAGAGGGCCTTGATGGAGTAGTACAGAGAATCTATGGTTTAAGAGCTTTATTATAGAAATACAGGGGGAAAGAGAGAAGGGAGAGAGAGAGAGAGAGAGAGAGAGAGAGAGAGAGAGAGAGAGAGAGAGAGAGAGAAGAGAAGAGAAGAGGAAGAGGAGAGGAGAGAGAAGTGAGAGAACAAAGGAGTAAGAGGGTAAGAGTAAGAGAAGAATAAGAGAGCATGGTGGGCTGAGCACCCCTTTTTATGGTCTTCGCTGTTGCTAGGTAACTGGGGAGGAGTTTAGCCTGAAGGTCAGAAGCTTGGGCCATTGTTTATGTGACCACTGGCCATGCTTCTTTTGTGGGGGCTGTGGGAGGTGGTACCTTAGGCAGGGGTCGGAGTTCTAGGAGCATGAGGGAACGCCTACCAAGTCATTTAGGTGAATTATGACCATCGGGTTCAGACCTCAACTCAACTGGAGACCGGCCTGCAATTCCCCACAATGAGATGCCTAGGAAATTTAAAAGTACACATGAGGGTCTCTGGGAAGGTTTCTACACACAGTTGATTTTATGATCAATATACTAAGACCCAACCTTAGTATCAGTAGAGCCATCCTATTGGCTAGAGGCCTAGAAGAAATAAACATGGAGAAAGGAGGAAGGGAGCGAGCATGGGGATCAAGGCATCAGGGGAAAGAGCTGAATGGGATGACCAATGAGAACACCATCTTCCCGTTCTGCTTTGGAATTCTAAGTCTTCATAATTGACCTTTGCCATGTGTCTTGTAAGAAGGTGCTTCTGGGATTGAACACTTGTGACCCTGGTGTCAAAAGTAGTCAGGGCTGGAACCATAGACCTTGATGCTAGCATATGGACTCCATAGGGCCATTTGTTGTGAACGTGAGAGAGAACAATGTTCCACTAATGAGTGAGAGTAAATATTCCTCAGATATTTTAGGATTTTAACAAAAAGGAGGCCGGTTAATAGAATACAGAGCAGAAGCCAGGCTTTTACTTTAATCAGAAAATGTGTCTAGGAGATCAGCCTGAAGGGGGCCTTTGGTTCATCCTTTGGTATCTCCATCCTTAAAATTTAGGAAAGGCCTTTCTGGAGAAAACACTGAACAAAGTAATGGGGAGATCAGAGAGACTAGAGAGTGGAGCAGCAGAGTTATAGAATGGGTAATGGTGGGCCATTGGCCAGATTGGCCACATTTCTGACTGTGTCTCATTATGTCCAATGTCTGGCTTCCAGGTTTAAAACAAAACAGAATTGAAGTGGAAGGTGATATTAAGATTCATGAAAGAAGAAGGAGGAAGA
>NC_034597.1:28019898-28026137 GCF_900095145.1 Mus pahari | reverse complement strand
TTTTTTTTTTTATCTGTTTTGTGTAAATTACAAACCTTTCTTTGAGTTAGTACTACCCAGTTCCTAGTAATTGAACATATTTAGAAGGGACAGGGTCAGAAGAACTATTGGAGGTGACACTTATCCCTCCACAAACCTTCATTGTCAGCACTGACACATGGCTGTAACTCCATCAATCAGGGCGATTACTGTGGTCACAATAATGCTGAATCTCAGTGGCTTGAAACAGTCACCTCTTTCCTCCTGCCATCCTTTCTCCAAGTGGATGTGGGCTTGGGTTTTACATTAACTTCCCTCGCGCAGGGTGTAGGAGGCTTCAACATGCTTTTCCAGGGTATGGGGATCTGTTCTGGTTAAGTGCCTCAGAGTGCCCTGAGTTTTAGAATTCCTTCCTTAAAAATTGTATGTTAAAACCTTTCTAATGGTTGTGACTAGCAATTTTTTTGGTAGGGAATTCTGAATCTGTAAATTAATACATTGATATTTTCTAAATTTCTACCCAGGATTTGGGACTAGCTGTAAGAGCTAGGAGAGGTATCTTGGTCATATATGTGCTGCACCACTGGGTTATATGTAGGCTCAGTGTCTATTTCCCCTTTGTGGGTACTTAATAATCTTCCTGCAAATATGTGGGATCAGTAAGATGTCCTAAGACTTCAACTTTTCACCTCCAGGGGTATCTTAGACCTAAAGTTCTGGGATAGTGATGTGACATGGTGTTTGCTTTGGGGGACTGGCCAACTAGAACAGAACAGGGAGAACAAGCTGATGTAGGGCATTCCTCACTCTTGTTAGATACAGGATGGATTTAGGTTTCTGGACTACTAGCAGCACACACTGTCCTCTAGCATCTGGACTCTGTGGATTTGGATATTTTCTTTCCTATTTTAACCATTTCTGGCATACAGCAGGCAGAGGCAGCCAGTGGTAGCAGGATAACTTTATGTGTGCCTTCTCATCCACGGCTACCAAAAAGGGCACTCCATTTATTTCAGTCTGTAACAACTGAGTGGTAGTTTGTATGGTTACGTGTTGTTGTATTTCTTGAGCTTTTTCAAGACTATTGCTCTTTCACTCAGTAAGACCTCAACAGATCTCTGACTTGCTGGTGATCAGGTGATGGACTGTCCCCTCTCTGATTGGTCTTATGTCATTCAGGCTAAGTTTTACTCCTTCCATAGGTAAGAGGAGTCTTTTCCCTAGACCCATGGACTTCTTTTGTAATTACCAACTTGAGATTTTCTTTGAAAAGAGTGTGTGTCCTCAATTTCGGTGGAAATTTCATCCTAGAAATGCAATAATTTTGGTCCAAGGACTTTGAGAAGATACAGTTGGATGACACGTTATTTTACTTTTACATTGTAAAATACCACACACTGAATTTAGGAATACTAGAAAATGAACTTTCCACCACATTTTCTTGTATACTTTGGTTAAGAACTGTAATGGTTTGTATATTCTTGGACCAGGGAGTGGCACCATCTGGAGGTGTGGCCTGGTTGGAATAGGTGTTACCTGGTTGGTGTAGGTGTGTCACTGTAGGTGTGGGCTTAAGACTCTCACCCCAGTTGCCTGGAAGTCAGTCTTCCAGTAGCAGCCTTTGGATGAAGACGTAGAACTCTCAGCTCCTCCTGCACCATGCCTGCCTGGATACTGCCATGCTCCTGCCTTGATGATAATGGACTGAACCTCTGAACCTGTAAGCCAGCCCCAATTAAATGTTGTTTTTATAAGACTTGCCTTGGTCATGGTGTCTGTTCACAGCAGTAAAACCCTAACTAATACAAGAACTATGCCGTGAGTTGGGAAAAGTGGCACGTGTTTGTAATTGTGAACCTGGGAGGCAGAAACAGTAGCATCACTGTAAGGTAAAAGCCAGCCTGGGACAGAGTTAGTTCAAGGCCAGCCTGGGTCACATGGAAGACCCTGTCTCAAAACCCAAGATATTGCATTGTGTGGGCACTGCTAATAAAACACCATAATGGATTATAAGGAAGTTTATAAGGAAGTTAGTGGGTGGTAAGACTCAGAGTTCATATAGTGAGTGTAGCATAGCCAGAGTTAAATCAATTAAATAGATGATATTTTTAAACTTGAAAAGCAAAATACTAATGCTGCTAAATATAATCAGGATCCAGAGACTAGTGGCTGTGGACGTATGAACAATTATTGTTGTTACCATTTTCTCGTAGGAGAAGTTATGAAAGCTCTAAAATTGATTCTTCTCTCATAGACTACATCCCAACTGAAGTCTCCCTTCTCCCTCCACCCTTCCCAGGCCTCTCCTGACCCGACTTCTCTTCTCCTCCAGATCCACTGTTCCTCCATTTCCTTTCAAGTGTGCTACCTAGACCCCAAAGAAAGAGATGGTATGCAAATTGGACACAGAACAATTATATAGGTACCAATCTACCCGTCTGTCCTGAAACTATCTTATCCACTATGGATATGAATGTCCATGTACAGGTACTTGCCTGTGCCCTGGGAAATCTGACATCCTAATGATCCCCGCAGTTACTCTCCCCGGGTAGCCACTGTTGTTTCTAACATTTGAGATACTTTTTATTCAGCACACACAAGTATTTACATGGGCATAGATTTTTAATCTTTATTTAGTTTTTTTTTTCACTTTTTAAAAAAAATTTTACTTTCTTTTTTTAAATTTAACAATTTTTTATTGGATATTTTCTTCATTTACATTTCAAATGCTATCCCGAAAGTCCCCTATACACCCCCCCCCACCCCATGCCCAGCTCCCCTATCCACCCACTCCTGCTTCTTGGCCCTGGCATTCCCCTGTACTGGGGCATATAATCTTTGTAAGACCAAGGGCCTCTCCTCCCAATGATGGCCAACTAGGCTATCTTCTGCTACATATGCAGCTAGAGACACAAGCTCTGGGGGTACTGGTTAGTTCATATTGTTGTTCCACCTATAGGATTGCAGACCCCTTCAGCTCCTTGGGTACTTTCTCTAGCTCCTTCATTGGGGGCCCTGTGTTCTATCCAATATATGACTGTGAGCATCCACTTCTCTATTTGCCAGGTACTGGCATGTGCCAGTGTGAGGCTATTTAGTTACTTAATGTGTGTATATGTGTGTGTGTCACACGTGTCAAACTGTATGTGTATGTTTGGAGGTGAGTGGACAACTTGTGAGAGTTGGTTCTCTCAACCATGAAGGTTCTGGGAACTGAGTTCAAGTTGTCAGGCTTAGTAGCACATGACTTTACTTTGAGTCATCTTGCTATTTAGAACATAGATTGTTTTTTTTAAACTCTCCTTAGTTTTTAATTATTTTTATTTATGTGGATGAATGTGTCTGTGTTAGTGAATGAAATCTCTCTCTCTCTCTCTCTCTCTCTCTCTCTCTCTCTCTCTCTCTCTCTCTCTCTCTCTCTCTCTCTGTGTGTGTGTGTGTGTGTGTGTGTGTGTGTGCTTGTCTCAGGAGGCCAGAACAGAACACCAGACCCCCTGGTTCTAGTTACAAGCAATTAGAAACAAACTCTGGTTCTCTGGAAGAACAGTAAGGGAGCTTAACTGCTGAGCCAGTCTCTAGCCTAGATTGCTAATTATCTTATGTAAATACCTAGCAGTGGAGTCTGCCTCATTTGGTAGCTTGAGTTGCTTTCCACAAGTGTTAGTATGTTTTCAGTTCATAACTCATCTGGTTTTTTGTTTGTTTGTTTGTTTGATTCTTTGATACTCCATGATTTTTCAGATCTCTTTCTGTTGTTGGTATCTAGTTCAATCCTATTATATTCAGAGAACATACTCTTCTTGAATTAATTCTTTAAAAATAATTACAACTTGCTTTATTGCTTGTGTCATAATTTTGTTAAATTGACACAGACCTATAAATTTCTGCACTGAGGAAATCTCACTTGAGGAATTGCCTCTACTAGGTTGGCCTGTGAGTATGTCTGTGGGATATTGTAATTTTACTGCTGATTGGTATGGGAAGACCCAGGCTACTATGGGTGGGGCTATAGCTGGGCAGGTGGGCCTGGGCTGAATTAAAAAGATAGCTGAGCAAGCCAGGGGAAAATAAGATAGTAGTCTTCCTCCACACTCTCTTTTTCTGTTTCAGCCTCCAAGCTTCTGCCTTGATTTCCTGCCTCAGTTTCCCTCATGGTTTAGGGGACTAGTCTATAAATATCAGGGAGGTCAGTTTCATTGATAGCTTACTCAGTTTAACATATTGTTCTGATTTTGTGCTCATTTCTTCTATTTCATTTCTCTTATAATTTTGAAGGCATTAACCAGACCCAAATAGTAGATTTTCCCTTTCTTTCCTTACAGTTTTATTGTTGCTGTATTTAGTATAAAGGTCTATTACATGAACAAATCATTAGAATAATTATGTCACCTTGATGAACCAACCTCTTATTTTTTCCGTACTGCCTCTGGTTGTCTTGAACCAGACAACTTCTGTTCTGAACTTTGTATTGAGCTAGCAGTATGTGTCTTCTTCCGTCCTGTCCCTCTAGGCTGTTCATTCTGTTTCTTTTAAGTGCATATTTCTGATGGTTACACATATGTGGTCTTTCGTTTTAAAACTCAGTTTGATGATTTTTATTTTGCATTTTATTGGAATGGCTAAATCTTTCACCTTTAACGTGATTAGCAATGTGGCTGAGTTTAAACAACAATTTGCTAATTCATTTTCAATTATTCCATGTTCTCTGCCCCCTTCCTTCTGCTTTCTTTCAGACTGAATGTGTTTGATGATATGTCATTAATCTACTGTGTCACCAAATTAGTTATGCCTATGTATTGATTGATTTGTGGTTATTTTAAAATTCACAATATCCATCCATTGCCCATCACATCTTTTCCCACACTGCTCTTCCAATGTTTTTCCTCTTAGTCTGGTACTTTCATTTTCAAACACTTCAGTTCTACATACATTTAAGCCATAATCTAATACATGACTTTTACTTTAAACAATCAGAATTTTAAAAAGAGATTATAACACATAATTAAATCCCCCACACTACCACCATTTCCATTTTTTTGGTGCTCTTTGGTGGTTTGTGTGGACCCACGTTCTCTCTGGGATCGAATTCCTTCCATCTCACTCACTGTATTCTGTGCTGTTTACTGCAGTGTGTGTCTGTTCATAATGGATTCTTTCTGCTTTTGTATGTCTGGCTTGTTTTCGTTTTGCCTTCATTTGAGGGATATTTTCAGTGCCCGCAGACTTGGTTTCTGCTTTTTGCTTTCCTTTTAGCATTGCAGAGCTGTTCCCTGTTGTCCTGGTTGCTTGTCTCTGGCTGAGAAATCTACTGTCTCTTTATTTCAGTTTCTCTTTATCTCTCTGGGTACTGTTAAGATTTTCATCTGTATTGATTTTTCAGTGGCAGTGGGCTTTACTGCTGTTTTCTCCATGTTCCTTGTGGTCTTTAAGCACTCAGATGCAGAGTTTTATGTTATCAGTTTGAACAGTTTGAAAAGTTTTGGGTTATTTCTTCAAAACATTTTTTTTTTTTTTTTTGTCAAACCTGCCTCTTTTCTCCAAAGACTGTAATTACAGATTACAGGAGCCTTTGTGAAATATTTACATACCTCATTAACATGATGTTTATTCTTTTAGCAGATTTTCTCAGTAGATACAGTTTCAGACAATTTCTGTTGAAACATCTTCAAATCACCTGTGCTCCCCTTTGGTCTTTCTTTCCCCAAGTGTCTAATCTTCTAAATCCACTAAACGTGAACCATCCATGCAGTCACTTTTCTTTTAATTTGTTGAATGCTGAATCTTTTCATGATTCTGTAAGTTTTCTTTGTTCTAGGATTCAGTTAAATTACTTGAATTAAGTTTGATATTGTTGGTTCTTATACTCTGTCTTTATCAGACTGGACTTAGCAAGCAGATCAGTACGTAAAGATTAAGGAAGAGCCCCCACCCCCACCTGGGACAGCAATTCAGGTAGGATTCTTTGGCTTCTGTTCTTTGACTGTTCTGTGAATTTTAACATTAGTTGACTGTCAGGCTCTGCATGTGCAACTCTTCAAACACTAGGAAGGTTAGTTTTGTGAAAAGTTACATCATGGAAATATTTTTATCCTGTTCCTGTATTGGATGGACAGTGTTCCTGAGTATAAATTTCAATATGAATTGGAAATAATATTTCTTTTAGGACATGAATCTATATCTCTTTTTCTTCTTTCTTTCTTTCTTTCGTTCTTTCTTTCTTTCTTTCTTTCTTTCTTTCTTTCTTTCTTTCTTTCTTTCTT
>NC_034597.1:28008856-28018653 GCF_900095145.1 Mus pahari | reverse complement strand
TTTTCTTTGGTTGGTGGTTTAGTCCTAGGGAGGTACTGGTTAGTTCATGTTGTTTTTTCTCCTATGGGGCTGCAAACCCCTCAGCTCCTTGGTTACTTTGTCTATCTCCTTCACTGGGGACCCTGTGATCAATGGAGGCTGTGAGCATCCACTTCTATATTTGTCTGGCACTGGTAGAGCCTCTCAGGAGACAGCTATATTAGGCTCCAGTCAGCAAGCTCTTGTTGTCATCCACAATAGTGTCTGGGTTTGATGGTTGTATATGGGATGGATCTAACAGTATAAATAAGTGACCCCCCAAATTACACCAAAGATCTCCTATACCTGATAAACAACTTCAGTGAAGTAGCTGGATATACATTGTTGTTGTTGTTGTTGTTGTTGTTTTTCAAGACATGGTTTCTCTGTATAGCCCTGGTGTCCTGGAACTCACTCTGTAGACCAGGCTGGCCTCTAACTCAGAAATCTGCCTGCCTCTGCCTCCTGAATGCTGGGATTAAAGGTGCGTGCCACCACTGCCCGACTGCTGGTTATAAAATTAACTCAAACAAATCAGTGGCCTTTCTCTACACAAATGATAAACAGGCTGAGTAAGAAATTAGGGAAACAACATCCTTCAAAGTAGTCACAAATAATATAAAATACCTTCGTGTGGCTTTAAGCAAGTGAAAGATCTATATGATAAGAAGTTCAAGTCTCTGAAGAAAGAAATCAAAGAAGACCTCAGAAGATGGAAAGATGTCCCATACTCATGGATTGGCAGGATTAATATAGTAAAAATGGCTATCTTGCTGAAAGCAAGCTACATCAAAAGATTCTATGTAATCCCCATCAAAATTCCAACTCAATTCTTCACAGTTAGGCAGGTCAATTTGCAAATTCATCTGGAATAACAAAAAACCTAGGCTAGCAAAAAAGTCTTCTCAACAATAAAAGAACCTCTGGTGGAATCACCATCCCTGACCTCAAGTTTTCATACATTTTAGGGGTCCAGGTTACATCAGCAAGGTTACAGTTCAAACTTATTGGCTAAGCATATTGACCTTTAAATCTATTGGCTAGCAAGCATGACACACACTTGAGTTCTACCTGGGACGTCCCAAAGAGTCAGGTAACTATCAGTCAGTACATTCGGAGAATTTTTTTACTCAAGAGTGTTTCTGTAGGTGGAGAATGAAACTTGGCCAAGTCTTGACCCCAGGCGGGAGAGGGAAACTGTAAGGAATGTGTGGAACTGGAAAACCCCTACGGTCCCTCATTCCCTCCCCTTTCTTGTACAAGCTCCAATCCTGGAGCTAAGCTCAGGGGTCTTGGGTAACTAACTCACATCCTTCAGGTCCTGTCCTCAGGGTCTCATATGGTTGGTGCAGGACCATCAGCTGTAATGCTCCTATTCTCTCTTTTACAAGGCTACAAGCTTGTTCAATATGCAGGTTTCAAAGGTCAACAATAGCAGGAGAACAATTACATTGTCCTAACAAGGTGGCTATGAGGGTGGCTAACCAAGGGGAGGAGTTAAACCAAGACTCCCTGGCTCTGCTCTCTTTTTCTCTTCTACTTGACTAGCCCTTTTCTCCCCTTGACAATTGAATCCTCAACTACCCCTGGAATTGTCTCCAGTATGTGCTTCCCAATGTTTCACACCCCCAGGTAGCATAGAAAAAGTGGTTGTTGCCCCAGTACTGAAGGGTCTGCTGCTGGTTTCTCCCATCTCAGGGTACACGTATATGGCGGTTTCTTGCAGGACACTCCTCAATTTCAAATGTCTCCACCCTAAGCCCCACCCTCCGAGCCTGCTTCTGAGACTCTGTTTAGATTCACAAGTCCCTCGTTCCCAACATTTGGGGAATCCCTCTCCCTGTGTCTCTAAAGTGGGGATATTCAGGAGTCAAGGCCCACCAGAGATCAAAGACAAGGTCGGGCCACGAGATATAATGTGGGTGTTCCTCCGTAGTGGGTGTTCCTCCGTAGTGGGTGTTCCTCCGTAGTGGGTGTTCCTCCGTAGTGGACCAAGCTATATCCCCAGAGGCTGAGAGTACTTGCCACTTCACTTTGGTAGGGTTGTGAGAGTTGCTGAGGCCCAGTGCTGGAAGATACATTATAACCATCTCATGGTTTTCTCTGGCCTGGCAGAAGGGGGTTGTTTGGGTGTCTGGCTGCTATCCAGTTGGCATCAGGTGCAGGTGCTGATCTGAGGTGAGTTATATGAACTCAGGCAGTTACTCCATCCACTTTAACGGAGGTGTGTGTGTGTGGGGGGTCAGCAACACCAGGAATGTCCCTTTTCACTTTGCTTCCAAGTTTTCAACACCATGCCTCTTAACACATAATCTCCAACTTGGTACTCATGTGGAACCTCTGGGGTACCTGCATTATACAGGGCATTAAGTTTAGGCCACAATTCCTGGTGACTGATCTGGAAATCTTGCAATCAAGCCATAATATCCTTGTCAGCCTGAAAAGTCACTCCAGGGGGTTGGGGAGGTCAAGAGCTGGGGCAAAGGTGTGGGAGTCCCATACTGGATCTTAAAAGAGGTCGTTTAAAATGGTAGGGGGTGTTCTGGGCTTGCAACAGGGCCAAGGGAAGGAGCACCACCCAGTAAGTGCCAGTCTCCAAGGACAGTTTGGCTAAGGTCTATTTTAGGGTTCTGTTCATTCTCTCTACCTGCCCTGAGCTCTGGGGATGGTATGTACAATGGATCTTCCCATTAGTCTCCAATATCTCTGCCAAGCCCTGACTTATCTGCTTGTGGTATCTAGTTCAGTTGTTTAAAGTTACAAGGTCACCTGCTTCCTGATGTGGTGTCCCCGACTCTGCTTTCTTCCTGAAAACATCTAGGATCTTCTCTTCACTCTCACTTTTATAAGATGCTATTGAGCTGATTTGGGAATGTGTCTGATTCTGGACTTTTGATGAAGCCTTTTATTCTGGAACTTTACTTCTTGGAAATTTGCTTGAATTACTTTACTAATAATTATTTCTCATTATCTCTCATGTTCTTTTTCTGTAAAGAATATTATTTTATTCTTTTTAAAGTTAAAAAGATCTTCCTTTTTTTTTTTTTTTTTTTTTTTCCTTCCTTCCTTCCTTCCTTCCTTTTTTTTTTATTGGATATTTTATTTGTTTATATTTCAAATGCTATCCCCTTTGCTGGTTTCCCTTCTGCAAACCCCCTATACCATCTCCCCTTACCCTGCTTCTATGAGGGTGCTCCCCTACCCACGCACTCCTGCCTCACTGTCCTAGTATTCCTCTATACTGGGGCATCAGGCCTTCACAGGACCAAGGGCCTCTCCTCCTACTGATGCCAGATAAGGCCCCTTCAGCTCCTTCAGTCCTTCCCCTAACTCCTCCATTGGGGTCCCTGTGCTCCGTCCGATTGGTTGGCTGTGAGCATCTGCATTGCATCTGTATTGGCAAGGATCTGGCAGAGCCTCTCGGAAGACAGCTGTATCAGGCTCCTGTCAGTAAGCACCTCTTGGCAATAGCAGTAGTGTCTGGGTTTGGTGTCTGCATGTGGGATGGATCCCCAGGTGGGGCAGTCTCCGACTGGCCTTTCCTTCAGTCTCTGTTCCACTTTTTGTCCCTATATTTCCTTTAGACAGAGAAAGTGGGGAAGAACCTCATGAGCACAGGGGAAATTTTCCTGAACAGAACACCAATAGCTTATGCTCTAAGATCAAGAATCAACAAATGGGACCCCCCAAAATTTCAAAGCTTCTGTAAGGCTTTTGGCATTCTGTGATGTTTTAAACTTGCTTTTTCAAACTTGGCATTTCTTGGATCCTACTTAAATATTTTCAAGTGCTAAGAAAACTCTTTTTCCACCTTTTCTTCTTTTTAAATCACTTGGCATTCTTTTTTCTCTTTTGATAGTTGTGTTCCCTCCTCATTTTCTGCTGGTTGCTCCTGTCTGTTTAGGGGTTTGTCCTCTTTTTCCATATCAAAGGATGTCCTCCCATGTCCAGTGCTTTGCTGGTCAGGTGTAAGGACAATCAGATGACTTAGAAATTCATCACAACCTCTTAATGTCTGAATATAGCTCCCAGGCAGAGAGCTCTGCTATGAAAGGAGCAGATTGCAAATGTTCCCAGAGCCCTGGAGCTTGGTCTCCTTGCTGCTGTCCACTCTGAATAGTTGCATTTTCCAGGAATGGCTCCTCCCAACTTCTGCTGGGATTGTTGGGTTATGTACCACTTCTCAGGTTTGCAAAGACAAAGTGATAGTTTCTTTGTAACCTGTGAGATACCTAAAGCCCACTTTTGCATCTACTGTTGTATTTACAATATATTTAGTGCTCCCTACTTAGAGTATCTTCTATTTTCAGAGCAAAATTCTTCAATCCCCTTGTTGTCAGGAAGAGGCTAGTTTTTAATAGAGTATATTTGGGAGTGAAAAATCTATTTATTTTTCTTATTCATTATTAGAATTTACTATGTGCCAGATGTAGGTATACATATTTTCCCAATCTTGACTTTAAAGAGAGAGGGGAAGGAAGTTTTAATATTCTGGTTCTGAGATACAGAAACTAAAACACAGAGTACTTACTGATGCCACTTGCCCAGGACCTCTTGGCAGTAAACAACCAGCTGGCATTTGCAGCCAGGCAACTCAAGATGAATAGCTCATCTTGATGATGTCACACAGCTGGTGGTGGCTGTGACACAGAACTTTCAAGCAGTTGACACTCTTTTGCTTAGCCTCCCCATCATCCCACCTTACTTCTAGAGGCGACACCCAGTGCTGTCAACTCTTGAGCCTCCTCAGGACTCTGCATTCTCATTGAGATTGATTTCTGACTCTCTACCCTGGTGGTTCACCATGGGCAAGACAGTTGCCACTCACCCATCTGCTTCTCAGCCTCCAAATTTAGTGTTTTCTTTCCTTTTATTCCTAGTGATTTTTTTCTTTTTCTTCTTCTACCTCATCCTCTACACAGAGTTTCATGCAACCCAGGATGGAACTTGCTATGTATCAGGATGGCTTTCTCCTTCTGCCCTCCTACCTTTACTTCCTGAGTTCTGGAATTATCAGCATGAGCTACCACACTTGGTGATTCACGTTTACTCATTTGAACAGAATCCTTTGCTTTGTTCAGTGGACTTGGGGGAGACAGTGCATTAGTTGTATATGATCAAACTCCCATTTCTACTTTGTGGTCTTGAAAGTTTTGTTGCCCTGGTGAGCATGAAGATTTATTCTGATTTTTCCTCTATAGAAATATAACTGTTTCTTGCACCCCTGAATATGTAGACAGAAGTCATCTCATCTCATGTACTCTGGTGTGTACATACCCTTATACCTTTGAGAAAGTCATCTGAGTATTGTTGAGTTATGGACATTTGGAGAATATATGAGAGTTCTTAAATTCCAAGTGGTAACAGCTCCCTTGTCCTCATGCATTCAAATGCACCTTGAAGTATCTGATTTTGTGAAAGATGTTAGCCCCGCAAGGATTTAGCCCTGTTGTTGGTAATACCCTAGCAGAAGATCCAAGGCTACTGCCGCCTTACAACCACTGGTGTACTAGATATTAAAACTTTTAGTGGAGATATAAGGCCCCCATTTTTTTCATGTTTTCCTGTTGTGCAGCTTCCTCAGGTGTGTGCCCTTGTTTGATAGTCACAGTTTTAGGTCCTTTGATGCCTCCCAGGTTCCTTCTCACCTCATGTTCAAAAGGCCAAAGCCTTGGCAAGTCATGCACTCAGTTCAACCTCACTTATAGTACTTACTGACTTCTTGCTCTGGCAGGCAGTTTGTTTGCATGTGGTGCACACAGAAATGAACTAGTCAGTTTCCTGCTGACCCTGAGCTGATGATCCAACAGAGAAGACAAACTCAGAGCCCACAGAATGGGCATGTAGCTCGGTGCTACAGCACGTGCTTAGCATGCATGAGGCCCAAGCTTTGATCCTCAAACTGTGAAAGTAATAAAAGCCAAGAAAAATAGGCCTCCAAAGCACAGTATCACACCACGTCATAGGTGCTTTGATAGCACTGAGAATAGAAAGTGCTGGGGGTGGGGGGAGAAAAAAGGGAAAACTTTGGCTGGAAGTGATGAGGGAAAGATCAACACACATTGTAGTATATCTGCCAGTTCCTAGAGGAAAATGCAACTGTCCCAGGCTACACAAACAGTGCTATGGAAGGGAAAGCTGCTGAGGGAGAGCCAGAAAAGAGGAATCAAAAGGCCGTTAAGCAGTGTGAACACCTGTTGCTATTATTGTACATATCATGAGCTCAGTAGATGTGTGGGAGAGCACAGGACATTCAGGCCCAGGGAACAAGGTTGGATGAGCACAGTCCAGTCCAGTCACCTTGTTGAAGATGTGTCTGGACATCACTTCTCTGTTTGCAACCTTGGTCTTCTCAGTGACACACTGTATTATTCTAATATTTATAGTGGGTATTATACACAGGGTCATAAACAACAAATTTCATCTGTCACTTGGTATAGAATGGGATATCCAGTATAAGGATGCTAGCTCAGGGTATCTGGTTGTCTGTCTATCTGTCTCTTCATACAGTGGTACATATCTTTCTGTGATCTCCTTTGTTCTGCACAGTATTGGGTGGAAAGATTATAGTGGCCCTATCTAAGACAGAATAAGAAAATTTAGGGTTAAAGATAATAAGTTACTGTGCCTGAGGGGTATCAACTGGGAATGTCAAACAGGTTTCAAACTCAGCTCTCAGGTGCTTAATGGGTAGGTCAGATATAGGCATGAAAGTCCTAAGTGAAGACGAGGAAGGAAATGTACTTAGACCAGGAGGATGGTGAAGATTGTGGGAGACTGTGGTGGTTTAGATAAGGATGACCATAAGCTCATATAGGTATGGTCTTGCTGGATTAGGTGTGGTCTTCTAGTGCCCATATGCCAGGATCAGTGTCATCCACAAACCCCCTTGTCTGCCTATGGTTCAGGATGCAGCTCTCAGCTGCTCTAATGTAATGTGTGGTACCATTCTTCCTACCATTATGATAATGGACTAAGCCTCTGAAACTGTAAGCCAGCCCCCAATTAGATGATTTCCTTAAAAACAGAACAATACCATATACACTAAATCTGATAGGAGAGAAAGTGGTGAACAACCTTGAACACATTGGCACAGGAGACAACTTCCTGAAGAGAATTCCAACAGCTCAGCCACTAAGATCAGCAGTTAATAAATGGGACCTCATGAAACTGCAAAGCCTCTATAAGGTGAAGGACACTGTCAAAAGGACAAAATGATTGCTTATAGAATGGGAAAAGATTTTCATCAACCCTATGTCCAACAGAGGGCTGATATACAATATATATATAACTCAAGAAACTCGACACCAAACCAAATAACCTAATTTTTAAAATGGGGTATAGAGCTAAACAGAATTCTCAACAGAGGAATTCTAACAGTTGAAAAAGTCCTTAAATGTTCAACATCCTTAGTCATCAGGAAAATGCACGTCAAAACAACTCTGGGATTCTATCTTATACCTGTCAGAATGGCCAAGATCAAAACCTCAAGTGACAGCACATGCTGGTAAGGTTGTGGAACAAGGAGAACACTCATATGTTGCTGGTGGGAGCGCAAACGTACACAACCACTTTGGAAATCAATTTGGCAGTTTCTCAGAAAATTAGGAAAAGATGCTCTACCATACCACAAGGATTCTTGCACTACTATGTTTATAGCAGCTTTGTTTGTAGTGTCCAGAAACTGAAAAAATGGCTAAAGGAAATATGATACATTTACACAAAATGATACTACTCAGGTATTACAAACAATGAGATCATGAAATTTTCAGGCAAATGGATGAAAGTAGGAAAGATCATCCTGAGTGAGGTAACCCAAACCTAGAAATACAAACATGGTGTATAATCACTTATAAGTGGATGTTAGCCATAAAATACAGAATAACCATGCTACAATCCACAGACCCAAAGAAGATGAGTAACAAGGAGGACTTGAGATCTTTTATTGATCTCTTCTTCTCCTCTTGTCATCCTGCCTTACTCCATTTGCTTTCTAAAAAGGGCAGTAGCACCCAGTGCTTCTGCTTTGAGTTTCTTTAAAAAATGAGACTAAGACTCTCGGACCACAACATCCTTTTCTCTGGAAATATAGAGCATGCAGAAGCCTAATGTGGTTTTTGAGTATTCTTCCAGAAACCTCCCTGCATAATGAGAAGGCATACTAAACTTTGAGAGTTTTTTTTTCCTGCAAAAAAAAAAAATCAAAAACAAAACTGCATTATATTAACTCAGTTCTGAGATTTCAGTGTTTTATGGATCACAGGTTGGGTTTAGCTTGTGTAATCTATTGTCAAGGCAGGAGTAGTTTTATTGTACGGGACCAGATAGCCAGCATTTTAGCTTTGTAGGCAATAAGGTCCCTGTCACCTCTACACAATACTGACATTATGGCAACCATAGACATAGGCAATGTAGATACAAATAGATATCTCTGTGTCTCTATAAAACTTTATTGAAAGTAACAGACATAGGACTTGGACTAGGGGCCAAAGCTGGATAATTCTCATCAACATAAACATATTTGTGAGTGGAAAGAGCAAAGAAGTTGGTGACTTGTCAAGTAGATATAGCAGAACTGAGTGGGGATGTTGTAAGTCTCCTCTGCTGAATGACATCCTGTGGTTCCAGGATTTTCCAGTATTGTCACTGCAGCAAGCATGTAACACAGCCTGACAGTGTGTGTGTGTGTGTGTGTGTGTGTGTGTGTGTGTGTGTGTGTGTGACCAAAATAGGGTAGGAATTTAGAGTCATACCTTGGACCCTCTGCCCTTGTACTTAGCTCCATAGCATTTGCAGAGTCTTCTTCTATCTTGTGCCGTGGGCTATAAATAAAAGTCTAATATCCATGGACACAGCTTTTCTCATGGGACTGTTTCTATGACCAAGCTCTTTGTCAGTGTGATACATCCCATGGAGCTCTACGGTACCATACCAGATGGGACAGGAGCATAAGTCACTCTTTCCAGCCCCAGCTGCAGTTGCACATGCCTGTAAACAGCCTAATCCATGCAGAATATCAACTGCACTCAGCATGGCTTTACTCTGAATGTTTTCTTTCCATAGGCAAGAAACGAGGCATCCTCCAGTGGAACTGACTCCAACTAGATACCTGCAGATCAAAAGGAGAAGGAAAGCAGCAGAGAATTCTGAGGAGAATTCTCAGGCATCCCCCTCCTGCTGATATCATGGGCTCCTGATAAACACCTAAGTGCTTTCTCATGCAATCCTGAGTACTTGAGAAAATGTTGCTATTTTTACTTTTTCCAGAGAACCAAAGAGGATATGCATTCTGTCCAAAGTTATACAAGTAACAGAAAAGGCAGACAGAAGTATTCTAAAGAGACACCAATGGCTGTACAGTTCTTGCTACCCTCCCTGAAATATGCCCCCTGCTTACAAAGTCTACAAATGGAATCCCAGTGACACTGTAGTCAGTCTCTTCCATACATAAAACAAAAACAAAAAAACCACATGACCCTACTATTAAGGATAGATGAATGCGGAAATTCAAGTATGGTTTGAGGTTTACTTCCAGTGGTCATATTAGAACATAAGAGAGGGCAGTCCCCAGGCTGATCCGGCACCGGCACCTTTCCCCACCCGAGGAGGGGTGTTCGCCTGGGAGTAGTCCCCCAGCATCCAGCGCCTTTCCCCACCTGAGGAGGGGTGTGTGCCCGAGAGCAGTACTAAGGCTTGGTCCGGCATTCGGGGCCTTTTCCCGCCCGAGGAGAGGTGTCTGCCCAGAAGCGGTCTCCCAGGTCTGAACCAGAAGGTGAGCC
>NC_034597.1:28003251-28008299 GCF_900095145.1 Mus pahari | reverse complement strand
ATGCTGAGAAAGAATTTGACAAAATCCAACACCCCTTCATGATAAAAGTCTTAGAAAGATTGGGAATTCAAGGCCCATACCTAAACATGATAAAATCAGGGAGCCGAGGGAGCTAAGTCAAAATGCATGAGTCTTTTGAAACTTCAAGACCTCCCCCCAGGGACACACTTCCTTCCTCAAAGCCTCACCTCCTAAGCCTCCCAAACAGCCGCCATGTGGGGACCAAATATTCACATATCCAAGACTTTTGGGGGTGTATCTCATTGAAACCACCACACCCCTGATCCTCAGGGATCTACCCATCTCTGTCGCACCATCACTGAAATTACAATCAAGTGCTAGTGATCCTGGATTCTAATATTTTGTATGTGCAAACTCCAGGGATCAAACTCATCCCCTTACTTCAGGAAACACGTAACTGACTGTGCTGTCTCCCTTGCCCTGGATGGTTTATTATGGTAAACAAATGTACTGTATTGCATCGACTTGTCAATCGAGGGACTGCCATGCATAAATGGATACAAAAGAATTCATGTATATTTTTTAATAGAGGGCAAGCCTGCTGCCTCTGAGATGATAGCTGAGCTGGGCTTCTGATGAATCTGATGTCACACTAGTCAGAGATCTTATCAATGTCACAGTCTTAGGGACAAGGACTTCAAGGTAAGAATTTTTCTTACTCCCTTGTTCTTATCATTAAGGCTGTGAGTGAGGTAGCTTCTTGGCTTCCATAGAAGACAACTTGACAGATTGCTGTGATGAATAAACTGTGAGGGGATGGGAAAGCTATGCTGAGCAGGCGACTTTCTCTTTTGTTGTGGTAAATTTCCATCCTAGGTTATCAAGGATGTCTGTTTGCTGTTTTCCCAGGACATGTAGCAGAATGAGGTGCATTCAGCCTTTGATCAAAGCCCTTAGAGTTAGTGCTGAGGCCTCTGGGTGTGGGTCTCCGGCCACTTGGCATTAATAGGCCACATTAAGGACTTGATGCTGTCTCTGCTTGGCTTGTGTTCACTGATCATAACCAGTATCTCTGTAAGACAAGGACAAGAAACTGTGACACATGTCTGTGCATAACCGTGTGCACTTCTGAGGGATCTCTAGAGGAGGAGAGCCAATGACAAAGATATAGATCTAAAAAGAAATTCATGGTATGAATTGTTTTTCTTAATTATGGGGGGTGCTGAGGAATCCTAAGATCTTCTGTTTGCTACCTGGGGACTTTAGTAAAGTAGGCGATATATTTTCAGACTGAATCTGAAGGCTGGAGAACCAGGAGCACTGATAATCAGAGAGGAAGAATGTTCCCACTCAGCTGGAGACTGCAACTCCAATTCTCCTTTAGTTCATTGTATTCAGGCCACAAAGGATGGGGTGATATCCCACAGCTGGAAGGTAGTCTTTTCCCAGGCTTCTAATGAAAATGCAAAGCTTTTCTGGGAACGGTTCCTTGCCTCACCAAGACCAGAAATAATGCATTGATGAATAACCAGGGATACCTTACTCCAGTCAAATAGATGAGTAAAGTTATACATCTGAATGTGGGGAGTAGTGTCTATCTTAATGAGTGACACCTGGCAACAGAGAGAAGCAGCTCTGAATTACCATAGGATGGGGTCTGAAGGAAGTAGTCAAATAAGTGCTTCCTCCTCCTTGCCACAATTCATCAGCAAAGAAAATTTAGACAGGACCATGCACCTTCAGGCCTATGACCTCATCTCGCTTTAATGTACACGATGAATATGCAATAGTGACTTGCTTTATCATAATCATCAGCTGGAGACAGTAAAAAATATCCACTAATAGATGAATGGATAAGCAAACCAGGATGTATCCATAGAGTGGGATACTACTCAGCAATAATAATGAATAAATAGCCCTTCCATGGAAAAGCATGGTAAATCTATGATCCATTATACTGAGTGACAGAAGCCAATTGCACTTACATAAAATGCAAACTGTTAACTAAGCTACTGTGTCAGAAGCCAATGCCCAGCTGCCTGAGCATGGCAGAGAGCTGTAAAGGGTGAAGGAAAGGGATGTAAAAGAGCTGGAAGAAGCTTTGACAGAGGTTAGGATGTTGGATTTGTTCATAATGTCGACAGTGTGATGAGTTCCTGGGAAAAGGCACATCAAAACATCCAATTGTGTACACTGGGCATGGAGACTGATAAACGACGATGCTATCTCAATATTCTTTAAAAAACATAATTTCAACTTCAGAGCAAGTTCTCTGACCTCTGCCTGTCCCTGTAGCCATATTAATCCTTTCTGGATTTTTCCTCCCCTCTCAAGTGTATGCCAAGAAGCCAGTACAGGCAGGAGGTTCATCTGGTCTACCATTACACTCTCTCACACAGGCCTGGTCCCTTGAGTGTGGTCTAGATATTTGTTGAGTGACAGCTGAAAAGGTGTGGTCCTTCATGTGAGGTGAGCCTAAGCTTGGCTTGCAGCTCTGACTCTCTTACATTGTGCTTTTGATCAATACTCCTGATCCTTTGTTTATTTATAAAGCAGTGATAATCCTCTCTATGGAGCCATTGTGAGGATTATGTGTGGAAATAGCAGTGTCCTTAGCAGGGTTTCTCAAACACAAACTCCCTCCTGCTCCAACCTGCCTCAAGGGAAGCTTCCTAGGGGAGCTAAAAGTAAGATCCTGACACTCATGGAGAAAACATGAAAAAAATTCCCTAATATTTTAGACAGAAAACTGTCGGTACTACGGAAGAGAGAGGGCCATTTCCTTCCCGTTGCTAATTGAAGCCACTAGGCTGACAGCTTTGAGGGGAGCTGGTGGCCCCTCTTTACTGTGCAGTGGACTGGTGTGGGATGAGGCAGGCAGTTCAAAAGCCATGCTAGAGAAACTCTCGATCACTCAGGAGAAGCAGCATTAAAATTTTGAGGGCATTCTGACCCTTTAGGGCTGGTTTGCCCTGAAGAAAGAGCAGGTTTGGTGCCTGTATGCTGCCAGCTGTTTGCAACCCCTTCAAATTTCTGTGTTGAAAAGATGATCACAGAATCCTAACCAGATGAATCACTGATCTACCTTCTGTGCAGGATGACCTCATATGTTCTTGAGTGGGTTGTGTCTGCATCATCCAGTGACACTGTACTTGTCCGGCTTCCAGTTCTGAGGATAAGCAATGTCCCAGGGAATACGTACATCCCGAGGAAGACAGAAGGACATCCTGAAGAGCTGAAAAAGGAGCTGAGCAGAGCTTCAGAAGGATCTGGATACCTGGCCACCCGCTCCCGGATCCAGCTCCTCCCCTCCAGAGTATAACCAGGGGCAAACCTCTGACATTGAGCTCCACCCCTTTAGGTCAGTGGCTGTGATTCAGATATCATCCCCTTTCCACCTGGTGTGCCCTCAGTATCTTATAATAGCCATATCACTCCCTTGGTCTCATATTCTGTCTCCATATCTGAGGTTAGCAAGAGAGAACTACTCCAAATTGAGTACATGTGCTATAATTATGAAGGGAAGTTCAAAAGAGTTGTGAGCTAGCTAAATATTCCTGAATATTCTAAGAAAGTATTGTAAGATCTGGAAAATCACTGGATCAATGATTATTAGACAAGAAAAAACAGAGTAAAAGAAGATTATTACCTGAAATAATCCTGAGTTGTGTATTTTGGAAGCTCATGTCTTACAGTATATCCAAATTAATCCCATTCCAATTACAAAGGGGAAACAGAGCATTTCACATTTTTGTTTGTTTGTTTGTTTTGTTCAGTTTTCGAAAATGGCTGAGAGGAGATATTATATGTGGTTGTGAATTGTTTAAGATATATCATGGACCATTACTCTAACATCCTTATTCTTGATTTACTTATGGGCTCGCTTACTGTAAGTGAGCAGAAATGTCATTGGGTTTTGTTGTTAATTTTGAACATGTTCTAATGGTTTTCAATGAAGTCTTTAGGGTTTTACCTATAATGTCATAAGAGAGTAGGCAATCCACTTTTCTAAATCTTACTAAAGCAATGTATATTAGGAACACAGAAAGTGCAAACAATTCATTGGAAAAGTAGATAAATTAATAATAAATTTGACAAAGTAATAGAGATGTAACCTGATGACTTTAGATGTGTGAGCAGAGTTAAGATGAAGGAGCAAAAGGGTAAACTGCTAACATTATAGCTCTCCTATCCCTTCTTCAGAGGCCAAGGAGTGACAGTGCATAGTGGGCACTGACTTTCTCATGTGTGTGGAAATGCACAATGTGTGTGTCTGGCTTTCTGAGAGTTTTCCATGTTATTCCCTTTATTTGTGAGCTTTTCATTCTCTTATTAGGTAGTATTTCACTTTGTTCTACTCTTGATGGCCACATGAATAATTCTACAATCACTTGCTGGTGCATATTCTGTGGTGGCTACATATATAGTAGAATGTAGAGAGCAGCACCATGTGCATGCATTCATATGTATGTATAGATATTTCTGTATGAAGCATGCCTACAATTGAAGTTCCTATGCCACTGGGTATACACGTTAGGTTTTGATACTATTTCTAAAGTCTTTGTTCTGAGTTTCTGCTCGCATATAGGGTCTGAGATTCCCCATCTCTCCACCTCCACAGGTTTCTCTACTTTTAAAATACGTGATTTAAGTTAACGTAGCAAGGTACATTCTTCTGAAGTGAACAGTTTGATGAACTTTTTCCAAACGTGTGAAATACAGCGATGATATTTAGTACTCACGAGCAGTGGTTATCAACATTCCTGATGCTGTGATTCTTTGATAGAGTTCCTCATGTTTGGTGATCTCCAACTATAAAATTATTTTCATTGCAACTTTGCAACTGTAATTTTGCTACTGCTATAACTTGTAGTAATGTAAATATCTGTATTTTCTGATGGTCTTCAGTGACCCCTGTGAAAAGATCATTTGATCTCAAAGGGGTCATGACCTACAGGTTGAGAACCACTGTTAGAAAAAGTTGCAACTGGTGGCACATGCCTTTAATCCCAGCACTTGGGAGGCAGAGGCAGGCAGATTTCTGAGTTCGAGGCCAGCCTGGTCTACAGAGTGAGTTCCAGGACAGC
>NC_034597.1:27990850-28003111 GCF_900095145.1 Mus pahari | reverse complement strand
TTATATATATATATATATATATATATATATATATATACTGTTAGCTATAATATATATATATATATATATATATATATATATATATATTCTCCTGTCTGTTTTTCTTGCTCAGCTCAACAGCATTTTGCTGAACTGTTCAAGATACAGAACAGAGAACACTACTGAGTTCCTCTTCATTGTGGATATACATATGCAATGTTTTTGCTGTCCTTGGACAAGAAGAAATGGTGATAGAGTGATTGGGTCAGAGAGAAGGTATAGATTTAAACTGCAAATAAAGCAAAAGCCCGTGTTACATAGTGTTTCACTGTTTTACAGCCCTTTGCAGCCAAAGGGAGAATTCTAGGCTTTTCACATCCTCATCAAGATTTGGTGTCCCTGGGATTTTGTTTCTTAAATTTTAGTTATTTTCATGAATGCTCAATAATACACTATTGGTTTTAATTTGTCTTTTCCTTAGTGTCTAACCATACTGAAAGCTTTTTATTAGGATTATTGATGATTCACATACAATCCCATCATTAACTGTCACAGCTTCTGCCCAATTGAATTTTTCTTGTAAATGATAACCCTTTTCTTCCCTCTCTCTTAGCTTCCCTCCCTCCCCCTTCCTCATATGTTCCCTCCCTTCCTATTCTCCCTCCATTTGTCTCCCTTTCTCCCCCGCTCCATTTATCTATCTATCTATCTATCTATCTATCTATCTATCTATCTATCTATCTATCTCTCTATCTATCTATCTTTTCTAGGTCTAGAACAGTCATCAGATATATGTATCATCATTTCCTCTCAACCTGTCATTTTCAGATGCATCTTGATGAGCAGAACCCTTAGACTTTAATGCAGACTAATTTATCAGTTTCCCCTTGAACTGTTGCTGCATTCTGGAACCTATCTAAGATCTCTGCCTTCTCTTTTGCTCTGTTCTTCCACTTCCTTCCTGAAGTTTTATGGCTCCTGGTTTAAATTTAGGTCTTTAATCCATTTCAGAATAATTTTGTGGAAGGTGTGAGTAGAGATTAAGATTTATTTTTTTCTAAATGAATATCCACTGCACCACCACCATGTGTTGAAAGTATTTCCCCCTTCTCTTTAATACATTAGTGCTTTTATTTCAAATCTTAATTGAGAACATAAGTGTGGTTCTATTTCTGGGCTCAATTTTGTCTCATTAATGTATTTGCCTGTGATCATTTCTATATTACACTGTCTTATTTTACAGCTTTATTATAGTCTTTTATATTTAATGCTCAAAGTTCACTAGATTTATTCTTATTCTTTATTTAAAATTTAAAATATTCTTGGCTATGGAAACATGACTTTCAGATATTCCTTCAAAATGAGCCTTGTAGTGAGGAGTTGGGGTAGCAGGCATCTTCCAGCTATAGTTCCTTTTTGTTACACCTCAGCTTTTTGAAAGAGAATTTTCTAAAATTACTATATGAAGTAAGGGTTTCATCATGACATTTTCATACATGCCTTGTTTTCGCTTGTGTGCTCCCCTACCTCATTCTTCTAATTCCCATACCCTACTCACTGGTTCCCTTCCTTCCTTCAACAACATTATTCTTCTTTCATGTTCTGTGTATTCTATGATGCTCTCTTTGCCAAACTCACTCCTTCCTTAAGATTGCTTTTTCTCCATTCATGATCCTCTTTCTAATCTCATGACTCCATTGCACATTCACATGTACACACATATATATCAAAATTTAAATAAGGTGCATACCTTTAATCCATATACACATATATAAAAATTTAAATAAGGCTCACACCTTTAATTCCAGCACTCGGGAGGCAGAGGCAGGCGGATTTCTGAGTTTGAGGCCAGCCTGGTCTACAGAATGAGTTCCAGGACAGCCAGGGCTAAACAGAGAAACCCTGCTTCAAAAAACCAAACTAAGTAAATAAATAAATAAATAAATAAATAAATAAATAAATAAATAAATAAGACTCCTCAGATGATAGGAATCATGAATTATTTTTGCTGAGCATGGTGATTTCTTGTTCCCTCCACTTTCTCTCCACTGCTATGAGGCTTCACCCTGCAGACCATGTTGACCTGCAACTCTGTTCAGTCCAGACTAGCTTCAAAACTCATGGTGAGTCTTTTGTCTTAACAACTTCAAATGCTTGAAGTACAAGTGTGAGTCCCCACATTGAATGTGAATTCATTTCTCTTTTATGGCTGAGTAAAATCACATTGCATGTATTTATCACATTTTCTTTATCCATTCATCCACTGATGGACATCTAAGCTGATTCCATTATTTAGTTGCTACAAACAGTGGAGCAATGAACACGGGGGTGTGGGCATCTCTGTGGCAAGAGTATGTACACATTGAAGTGGAAGAGGTGGAAGAGTTGGGTCATGTTCTTCCACAAATGTCCATGTTGATTTCTGTACCAATCTCATCATTCTACATTCCTATTCCTCTTTCCACCACATTTTTACTGGAATTTGTTGACATTCCTGTTCTTAATCCAACCATTTTGTCTAGGGTGAGATAAAAAAAACTCAATACAGTTTTAGTTTCCCACATGGCTAAGGACACTGGACACCTTTTCGAATATTTATTGGCCATTTGCATATCTTCATTTGAGAAGTTAACTTAAATACCCAAACCCCAGGCCAAACAGATCTTCCAGAGCCTCTTTAGATCTCAGGCTATACTCTTCTCACAAGCCCATGAGGAAAGCCCACGAGCAGACTGCATGCTCCTCTTGGTGTAGTCTTCAGCCAATGACTGAGCAAAACAGCTATATTCAAGCTCAGAAGTTTCTAGTTTGGACTCCTCTTAAGCATTTTCCTCCTTTGAAACTCCTCCTCTGAAACTCCTCACCAAAGTGGTGGCACATTGGCATGTCCATCTAATCACTCCCCTAGCCAATCCCTCTTCCTCTGTATTATTACCAAATGCATCTTTTGCACTTGGGTATCCACCTCAATGTTTGTGTTTTTAACTGACCTTTTTACTTTCTAAAACTAAATGGTGTGACGGAATTTTGTGATTAGATCCCAAAATTTGTGATCCAATTATCTAGTGGCAAATGAGCCCCAATCCAGGGTGGCAGGCAGAACATGGACTTACTCTGGAAAAATTGGCCTGATTGTAACTTGAAGAAGCTCTCTGGTACAGGCACACAGATTAATATGGATTCAGGCTTTCGGAACACATGAAAGGTGGCACTTATTAGGATAATGAAATTGAGCCACTGTTAATAAATCTCATGGAACTTGTAAATAAATAATAAGCTGAGGAAGAATTAACAAATGATTGGATATTAAATATTAGTCTTATAATCTCTTTGGTAGATTACAAGTTGCTCTTTTATCATGCACTGAGGAGACACATAATCAACAATAATTAATCAAGCACACAAACACACACACAAACAAGCCTGAAGTTTAAATTCAAGGTGTGAAAAAATGGCTATATTTTACAGATGCATTAATGCTTAACTAATGCAGTTTCCTTATACCCAAGATATGGATCTACTTAGAAACATGTAGAATTCTCACACATTCCATGAGAGAACCTATGTGGAAACCTCCAAAGTACTGGTTTCCTCAGATTACTATAACCCTACAGTTCAGAGACATATCCTAACATTCCCCATTAAGCTGCCATTAGGATGGGTGGTTAAGAGGTTAAGAATCCTAGCTGATCTTCTAGAAGATCTGGGTTCAATTTCCAGCACTTAACCTGGCATCTTACAAGTCTATAACTGAAGTCCCGGATACCCCACACCCCCTTCTGACTTTAATGAGCACTGTATGCATGTGATACACAGATATGCATGTGTACATTGGCCACAGTTCCATAGAATTGGCTGGTTTGGTATCCAGCTCCAACATGGTAGCTCACAATAATAACTCTAATCCTAGGGAATCTGACTCTTTTTTTCTGACCTCAGTGAGCACTGTACCCATGTAGAATACAGACATACATTCAGGCAAAGCACACACATATAATGAAATGAAAAAAAAAAAAAAAGCTGCTGTCTTTCAACTCAGCATGGAACCGTAGTTGAGACCTTTCCAATAGCAAATGATATTGAAATGACAGAATTACTATAGCAGGTGGTGAGGAAATGGATTGAAAGAATCCGGGATGTGGCCATGCTAAAATAAATATATTATCTGAGGCTAAGTGATCACCAGAGATGAGAAGGCTTTGGGAAAACACATTCACTAAGATCCCTGCAGGGATGCACTGGTGTGAAGTATGTTAGCCTCATAAAAAAATCAGACCCAGTTTTCCTCTCCAGGTTGGGTTAACCATCGAAGATACCAAAACAGAATCAGCCCAGTAATGGCCAGAAGGATGGTAGCATTTTGCCTCACAAGACAGTAGCAGCCAGGGAATAAGTTCAAACGATGGGAACAGCAATTAACACAATAGTTGGAAAGGTAGGAGGAACAGCTACGACCTGACCGGTGGAAATTCTGAACACAGTCAATAGTCCATGGCATCTGCAGTGCCAAAATCATTACCAAGCTTAGAAAAACACAGCTTAAGCTCTAGTATCATAGAAGTGATTCCAAGAGCGAAGGAGCAGGAGAATGAGGGTGGGTGCTGCAATAGAAACACCTGTCTTTTCATAGTTCCTATACAATAATGAGGTTTTGAGCATAAGGTCTCTGTACTGAAGAGGTATCCAGAATACCAGGACAGCACAACATTCTGAGAAGCTGCTATAATTCATCCTATGTCCTCTCCATGGTGTCTGTGAACGTGATTGTACACTGGGAAAAGGAACCCAAGCATTTTGGAGAATTTGGGGTAAAGAGTCTTAGTTAAACTCAATTCCTCGAGACCCATACCTTCATTGTATTTTCTTTTTAGAATAGAAGCATTTACTACAGAAGAGACATCTATTAAGGCCTAGGTAAAATGTTAAGACCTAGGTGACTGTTACCTGTCTAGCCTTCCATTTTGCTTTGTTACTAATGTCATAAGGAAACTTTCTCACATGCTGTTACTGCTGTTACCTGGATGTTCTGTGCTTTGCCGATCTCAGAAACCATTCACAATAGAAGTCAGTAGAACTGCATTGTATAGTTAGCCACCCTTAGCTTGGACCTGAACCTAACAGTACCTCCTCTATCTGTGTGTAAGCTTTAATGGCATTTGCCTTTAATAATCTGCACCTGGGATAGACCCCAGCATAAGAGAGACACCTGCACCTATTACGTATAAGACTTCCATTTTAAATAGGAATTGAGTAAACTTTAAATTCCCAAGACCTCTCTGAGAACTGACATCCTACTTGGCAGGAAAGAGTCATGTACATGGGTAACCGACATTCAGGTTGGCAAGATGACACATAAATATTAGACAAGACAGTTCCCCTGTCACAGTTGAATACCCCAATCAATGGGAGCAGAATAAATGTATAAACCGACATGTACCTAAGGAAATCCCTATCACCAAACCCTGATTGGTGGAATAACTTGGCACAGATGTGCATAGATCTCAGACTTAAAAAGTCCTATAGAATCTTGACTTGAAGGTTACATTCAGCTTCTGAGTATGGACTATGGCCTTGAAAGATCAGTCTCAAGCATATGCTCAATAAATTGTCTCATTGAGATCTGTGTTCTTATGGTTTGTGAGGTGACTCTGGACTGCAACAATATCAAAGTACCAATTAGACAAAAATATTCAGCCAGCTAATATTAATTCTCTTACAGCCAACAGAGTGGTGGCACAATAATCCAGCACAATAAACAAAGTTGTAGAAAAATAAAGCTATAAACACACACAGACACACATATGCAGACACACAAACAGAAACAGACAGACAGACACAGACAGACAGATAGAGACACACACACATGCGCGTGGCATGGCCAATACAGTTTCTGTCTCCTTACAACACATCATCAACTGAAGTATATCCCTGTACCTGGGGTAGCCCTATTATTTGAAAATATTAATTTCTACATGGTAGTGGCTGGTGACATTAGTCTCTTCTATTCTGGAAGAACCAGATCTTTATTATTCTAGATCTTTATTCTTTATTCCTTTATTCTAATTTTTTCTCAGGTCACCAACACAAACACCATTATCCATAAACACCATTGGATAACAGAAACCTTGCAGAGATGAGAGATTTGTACAATAAGCACAAATTCCTTCCATGATCTGTTAGCAACATTGTCAGCTGAGACTTCCTGTGTTGCTGCCCTTGTTTCTCAGACTTATACGTTATTGTTATTGAAGTCATTTGATGTCATAACATAGCAACAAGAGTTTCTGCATTGGTTGTTTCATACCTATGCTACACATTTCTACTGAACAGGTGCTGCCACTGTGTCTTCAGTAAACCATTCCAGCAGTCTATCAGTCTATTAACCTCATGTGGTGCACTACATAATAGTGACTCGTCCACTGCTCCATCTGCTCAACTATAAATATGGTTGTCTGCTCTCTAGCAGCTGTATTTTGTGCCTAAAACCCATTGGTCCAGGTTCCTTAAAGGGTTACATGTTCAAGAGTAAAGTCCAGTTGAAGTAGAACATTTGAATGCTAGATTTGTGCTTTGGGTTATCTGGGTCCAAAGGTAAGAATGCAAAAAGAAATTGTAATCCTGTCACTGATTCTCATCAGCAAGATAATTAATGTTTTGGTTACCCATCAGGATTAATAGCTGGGAGCAGAGAAAAACTTCGAATTGATACTATAGAAGGGAAGTAGTAAATACCAGTTGCAGCCTTTAAACCAATTGAAGCAATGAAGTATACGGTTATTTCATCTCACATTGCACCCCCTGCCTTTGGCATTCATTCTTATGAATGAATGAGAGACTCCACAGAGATAGCTGACCTGACAGAACAGATGGAGAAGTAAGTGTGTAGAGCCCAGGGTAGACAGTGGTAGCCACTGAACTGCTCTGAGCTCTTGTGAAGCAAGAACATGCTCCTCATGCTCTTGCTGATCATCTGAGAGCATTATTTTTTTTTTGAGCTTATTTTTAAAGTCAAGGTTATTAAGGTATAAATCTTACACATCAAATTCTAACTATTTTGTGTATATGTCTGTGTTTCCACAAATGCATATAATAATGCAGTCAATATTAAAAGTATGTCTGACTTTCTAAGAAGTCATCCATGCTTCTTTCCATACCTCCACATTCTGACAGTTTTCTCTCCAAAAGTTTTGAACTTGAAAATGTCATATAAGTGGAAGTTTTGGAGACATAGTCTCTTATGTAGCCCAACACTGGCCTTGAATTTAAAGCTCTCCTTTTCAGTCATCAAATGTTGGAATTATAGGCATGTGCCATTATGCCAGGTTCAGTATGTGCTCTTTTTTGGCTAGATTTTATTGCTAGTCTAAATCTTTTACATTTATGTATCTATTACTTCTCTTTCTTTTATTTTGGAGAGTATAATATAATTTCATCATTTCACCATTCTGATTCCTCACTCCAAACCTTCCCATTTACCCCAAATTGCACTCTTTCAAATTTATGGGCTCTTTTTCATTACTAGTTGTATTCCTAAATATACAAGTACAGCCTGCTCGGTCTATATAGTTACTTGTGTGTACGTTTCCAGGGGTGGCCAATTGGATAACCACTTGGTATGTATTTTCCTAGGAGAGAACATTTCTCATGCTTTCAGCATTCTTTAGGTGCTTATAGTTCTTTGGTTAGGGTTGGAACATCCTGAGCTCCCACCCTCCCCATCCACATTGCTGTCTATTGTTGTCTTTATTCAGCTCATGTGTAGTCAGGCATGTAGGTGAAACTTCATGGTGTTTCTTTGGACATTCCTAGGAGATATTATCTCATAGCAAACTCCTTGGTCCTCTGGTTATCTTTTAATTTTTGGATGTGTATACACATGTATGCACAGACATGGTAGTGTATTCATGTGGAAATCAAAGTACAATGTTCCAGACTTGGCTCTCTTTGTCCACCATGTTGGTTCTGAGGATTGATCTCAGGTTACCAGTTTGATACTTAGCACTTATTGTTAATACTGAGCCATCCTTCTGACCTTGGACTTATTTAGTATAAAACATTTGAGATTTTTCTATGATGTGTTGACAGCAATTTTTCTCTTTACTGGTAAATTGTGTCCTGCTGCATACCAAAACACACTTTACTGATACATTTGCCTGTCAAAGGACATTTTTTTGTTTCCTTTGGTGATTGTGAATAAAATCAATGTAACATTTGTTACCAGTTTTCTGCAAATATATGTTTTCATTTCTTCTTGGACAAATATCTAGGGACAGGATTGCTGGGCTGTGTATTAAATGTGTTTCTCTTTCAAAGAAATAGTTAAGTCATCTTTCACAGTGCCCATTCAATTTTGGGTTTTCATTAGTCCTGTGTGAGTGTTCTAGTGACTTCCTATTATCTCTAGAACTGTCAGGGAATTTTTTAAAAATAAATATTAGTGACTATAACAATGTGTAATGATATCTCATTACTACAACTCAAATTTCCCTAATGATTAATAAAGCTTAGCATCTTTTCATGTTTTTCTTTTCCACTGGAGTATTTATTTTAGTGATTTGTCTGGTTAGTTCTTTTTCGTGTTGTTTGGCTTCATACAATTGAGTTTGGAGAATTCTAAATTCAATTTCTTTATCAAATTACTTATTTGCAAGCATTTTCCTTTGATCTATGGCTTGTGTCTCTTTCAAAAATTTTATAGGATTTATTATAAAAAACTTGCAAATAAATTCTAAATTTAGTTTCTTTTTCAAAAACCAGATTTGAAAGTGTTTCTTTTTATTGATGGTTTGTCTTATTTTTTAACTGAGTGAAATGCATTTTTAGAGCAGTTTTAGGGTTGTAAAACTTAAACAGACAGTAAAGAGAGTTCCCATACACCTCTACCCCACCTCATGTTCCCCCCCTAGCATCAACATATTACATTAATCTGCTACATTGGTTACAATGAAACAAATATTGATATATTAATATTAGGTAAAGCTTTTGGGGAATCAATAAATTTAATTCTGTGTTGTACATTGCATGTATTTGGAAAGCATATCATTTCATATAGTCACCATTATAATGGCATGCAGAACTATTTCACTGTCCTAAAAGTGTTCAGTGTTCTACATACACATTCTTCTTCCCTATATCCCCAATTTCTAACTAGTGTCATCTTTCTAATACGCCATTAGTGTTTGCCTCTTCCAGAATATAATACAGTTAGAAACATGCTGATTTGTTTTTTAGACTGATTCTTTCACAAACCATTATGCATTTGTATTTTGATATTTGGGGCTTAGTGGCCCACTTAATCTCATCATGGACTATTATTTAAATTTTTCATTCATTAATCTTTTGAAAGATATCTTACTTGTGTCTAACTTTTAGAAATTATGAAAAATTTATTAGAAATGCTCATATTCAGGCTTTTGCGTGGACACAATTTTCAACTCCTTTGGGAAAATTCTTCAGAGGACAATTGTATAAGAACTGTAGTTTTGTAAGAGATCATCAAACCGTGTTTCAAAGTGGTTACACAATTTTCCACTCCAATCAAGTGAATGTAAGTTCCTGTGCTTATGGATTAATGTCTTCTTCCTCTTATTTATTATTATTAGTGTCTCATGTTTATATTATCATCATTATATTATTATTATTGTCTCATAATAACTTTCACCTTCTTACTATATGTTGTTACAGCTCATTACAATTATCCAATGATGCTGGGAATTTTTTTATACTCTGACTTACATTTTGTTCATTGTTTTTGATATGTGTTGCCCAGATTTTTTATATTTTGAACAAAAATATACTTTTAAAATATTTTCAGATTCACTTTGAAAATGAATAGAGTTGTCTTTTGATTATATTCTTATCACATCTTTTCATTTTGTTTAACTTTTTTCATTTACATCACCCAAAATTTTATGAAAAATAAGTCAAAACAAAGCAGATTTTGTTTGGTCCTCCTTGCTTAATAAACAGAACTTACATCTTAACAAGAACCCTGGAAAATGCATATCTACATTAAAATGTAAAACACAGTGGCTTCACACTCCCAATGAGTCTATTGCTTATTTGGTCGGCCTGCCAGAGTGTTTTCTGTGTGCATGGAAAACGAAGGGGAATAGTACTTCAGTTCCATTTCTCAAATCGATGTATGAGTTCTGCTATAATAAGACTCTAAACCACAGTTGCAAATCCAGCCTATAAAGGAAGGAACTTGAATCTGAGTTATTATATTGATCATTTCTCATAATATATTCTGTCATTTTGTTATAAAGCATGTTCCAGTTCTAAGCTGTTTTATGTGGGTTCTTGGAATCCATTGATTCACACACACAAATTATTCGGAGGTTGATTGTCATTTGATGTATGATCATGTAAGTCTGAAAATTTCTCATTTCAGCACATTTGACTTCTGCAGTTTATAGTCTCTTCAGGTTCCTTATTACACCTATGTTTTTTTCCTTTTCTTTTTTCTTTTTTTCTTTTTTTTCCAGTAGAGTTTGGTTCTACCATAGGTCTCTAGGCTGTCCAGTCGACAGTTCCTGGCCATTCAGACAGTTTAGGGCATAGTCTCCCTCTTGTGGTCCTCAAGTTAAAACAAACATTGGTTGGCCACTCTCACAAGTTTTGCCCTAGCACATCTTGCAGGCAGAACAGTCTGTGGGTAGAGGGTTTTATGTCTGGATTAGTGCCCAGGTTTCTCTTTCTATACCTTTCAGAGGACCTTCTTGCACCAAAAAGAATAGAAGCTAGGGTGGAAGGCCCTGTGTAGATACCAGCTTGATCTCTTTTCATTCACTGAGATGTATAGATGTGGTCCTCAGCAATGGGGCTGTGAAGTCAGTTTTCTGAGAGTGTCCTTTTGTACTAGCATCAGCCTAGATTGAGTAGGGAGCTCTGCAGGACCCTCTCGGCCATCAACTCAATGGTATGCAACCCAGGCACTCTATTGAAAGCCTTGCCTGACTACAAAAGATCATCAGTTCTGATTCCATATCCTCCATTACTGGTAATCTTCACTGGGGTCCCTCTCATAGTCTCTAGGAAGTTTCTGCCTCACTAGCTTTTCACCCTACAATGTTCCCCAAATCTAGCATCTCTCCCCATACTATTTCCTTCCACCCGGCCCTACACTCTCCTTTCCACTCCTGTCACTACCTGCCTCCAGTCCACTCATAAAATTTATTCTATTACCCCTTCCAAGGGAGGTCCATGTATCCCTCCTAGAGCCCTCCTCTTTACCTAGCCTCTCTGGGCCTGTAGATTGCAGCTTGATTATCATTTGCTTAAAAACTAATATCCACTTATTAATAAATACACACCATATTTGCCTTTCTGGTTCTGTGTTACCTTATATAGAACGATTTATTTTCTTGTTGCATCCATTTGCCTACAAATTTCATGTGATCATTTCTTTTTAACAGTTGATTAATAAACTATTACGCAAACATATCACATTTTCTTTATTCATCCTTCAGTTGGATATTCTAAGTTATTTTCGGTTTCTGGTTATTATGAATAAAGCTGCAATGAACACATGTCCTTATGGTAGAATAGAACATGCTTTAGGAATATGCCAAGAGAGTGTTTAGCCTTCTTTTCTTTGCCATTGAGGCAAACTGTCTAATTTTAATGAAACTCAGTTTGTTAATTTCCTTTATCTATCATGATTTGGGTATTCAATCTAAAAACTCCTTGTCACATCTAAATTAATCTAGGACTTTTCTGACATTGCCTCTTTAAAATGTGGTTTTTATGTTTTATTTATAGGTTTGTATCTTAAGTTTTTACTTCTGTGAAGAGACACCATGATCAAAGGCAACTCATAACAGAAATCATTTACTTGGGGGTTGGCGTATAGCTCAGAGGTTCAGTCCACTATCAGCATGGTAGTGTGCAGTCAGTCATGGTGCTGGAAAGGGATCTTGGAGTTTTAACATTTGGATCAGCAGGCAACAGGAGAGAGAGTGAACCATTAGGCTTGACTTGACCTTCTGACACTTCAAAGTCCCCTGTCCATAGTGACACACTTCCTCCAATAAGGCCATATTCCCTAATAGTTCCGCTCCCCATAGGCCTATGTGGGTTGTTTTCTTTCAAACCACCATAGTCTGTGATCCATTTTGACCAAATTTCAGTGAAATGTATAAAGTTGGTGTGTAGAATCATTATTCTGTAGTATGTAGATATCCATGTATGTTAGTACCATTTACTGGAGAATATCATTTCCCCATTGGATTACCATTGCTTTTGTGAAGTGTGTGTGTGTGTGTGTGTGTGTGTGTATAA
>NC_034597.1:27986556-27990821 GCF_900095145.1 Mus pahari | reverse complement strand
AGAGAGAGAGAGAGAGAGAGAGAGAGAGAGAGAGAGAGAGAGAGAGAGAGATTCTGTGCTGTGTAGTTGATCTCCTCAACTGGTGTTTGTATCTAGCCTTATAGCACACTTCTTGATGACTATAAAGTATAGTGAGATTTGAAGCTTGCTGGTATAATTTCTTAGACTATGTTTTTCTTCAGTGTGTTTATGGGATATTCTGAACCCTTTAGCTTTCCTTATAAACTTTAAAAAGATTTTGTAAGTATTCACATGTTAACTTGTTAATTGGGATAGCATTAAGACTACAAGTAGAATTGGGAAGACTGATGACAATGTAGATTCTTCTGACAATGTGCTTGGACAGAGAGTATATAACATTTCTGTTCTTTAGTTGGTTTCATCAAAGTTCTGTAGTTTTGTTTACACACATCTTCAGCATATCTCTATAGGCACCCTGCGAAGCAAATAAAAAGTATTATGTTCATTATCTAAAATTTTGATTGCTCATGACATAGTAATTGACTTTTGTCAATTTACCTGGTATTGTAAAATTTTCTATTGAAAATCTTAATTTCAGTAATTTATTTTGTCAGTTTCCTAATAAACAATCATGTCTTTGTAGTTCTTGGCAATTTTCTATATAAACAATCATGTTTTCAGTGAACAGTGGAAACACAATCAGTGATAATTCCTTCATTTATGGTATTAGAAATCCTAACATTTCTTTTGCTTAGGTTAGTTAGGGGCTTACAAATGTATTGATATTTTCTTTTTCTTTTTTTTTTTTTTTCCTTCTGCTTTTTCGAGACAGGGTCTCTCTGTATAGCCCTGGCTGTTCTGGAACTCACTCTGTAGACCAGACTGGCCTTGAACTCAGAAATCTGCCTGCCTCTGCCTCCCAAGTGCTGGGATTAAAGGCATGAACCACCACTGCCCGGTGTATTGATATTTTCAAATGATCAGGTTGCCGGGTAGTGGTGGCACACACCTTTAATCCCAGCACTTGGGAGGCAGAGGCAGGCAGAATTCCGAGTTCAAGGCCAGCCTGGTCTACAAAGTGAGTTCTAGGACAGCCAGGGCTACACAGAGAGACCCTGTCTCGAAAAGATAGACAGACAGACAGACAGACAAACAAACAAACAAACAATAAACAATAAGAAAAACAAAACAAAAACAAAAAAATCAAATGGTCAGGTTTTGGCTTGTTAATTGTATCTACTATTTTAATTTCTTGAATTTTGGCTTCCTTGGGTTTTTATTATTTCTTTTTTTGGTTTGCATTATACTTATGTTACTCTCCTTCCCCAGATGAAACATGAGCATAGTGATTTTAGTTCTTTCTCCTCTGATAATGTACAATGCCAGTTTAAAATTCCCTTCAATTGTTACTTAGATGTGGTTCAATGAGTTGTATTTACATTTTCTTTTTGAGTTGAAAATAAATTTTTTGATATTTCCTCTTTGAATACATGTGACTTAGAACATCATTGTTTAATTTCCAATATTTGGGATCTTTCCAAGTGTTCTATTATCTATTTGTAGTTTAATTGTATCATGAACTGAAAAGATATTCTATAGGAATTAATTCTACTTGTTAATATTTGTTTTATAACCAGGAATATTGTCTGTCTTTGTGACTGTCCAATGTGAGCACTGGAGAATGCATAATCTGATGTCTGTTGATAGAACCTCCTGTGTCAGTTAGACACAGTTGGTTGATGGAGCATTTAACCTCCATTCTATGGTTACAGGTTTTATATCTACGGTTCTGTCAATTGATGATAGAGTTTTACTCATGATTATGGTTATAAGAGTAGATTTTACTCTTTCCTCCATGGAGTTCTAACTATTCTTGCCAGACGTATTTTGACTGGAGGCTTATTTCTGAGCTTGCTATTTTGATTCTTTTATATGAATATTTGTATTTTACTGATGCCAAGTTATCATGATTCCTATGAAATTATAATTTAGAAACTGGGGTCATTTACTGCTTTTCACTCTAGAATTGACCTGCTGTCACAACTTTGTTCATATTAGAATCAGATTATTATTTCTTTACTCTTACTCCCAATACCAACCCCCAGAGCTTCTGTTGGATTTTTATTTTGACTACCTAAATGCAGAGGACAATTTAATAAGAATTGTTATCTTAAGCTTCCAATTTTGCTGATGGTATGATTATTTTACTTACATATTTACTTTCATCAGTGCTTTATTTTTACCCTATATATACTGTACTTATCTTCTTATCTTTATACCTGGCTCATATTTTGGGTTAGTTTATGAGTCATTTTAATTTCCACTCACTTATTACTTGTCTATTGAAAAACTTCACATTACCCTTCTATCCCAAAATATTGCTAAAGAAGCTTATACATAGTAGTTTGTTTTACACAATTTACTTGGGATTTTCTATTTAATATTGTCTTCATCAAATGGAAAGTTCTTTATTCCCATCAACTTATTATTAAGGTTTTTGTTTTGTTTCTTTCTTAAAGAATTACGTATACTCATCTTGTGTGATATTAAATAGGAGAAAATGGCCTCTTCAATGTACTTTTTTAAAATAGATATTTTCTTTATTTACATTTCAAATGTTATCTCCTTTCCTGGTTTCCCCTCCAAAAACCCCCTCCCACTATCCCTCCCCACTCCTGCTCACCAACCCACCCACTCCTGCGTCATGGCCCTGTCATTCCCCTATACTGGGGCATAGAGCCTTTACAGGACCAAGGGCCTCTCCTGCCATTCATGAATGAAAAGGCCATCCTCTGCTACATATGCAGCTGGAGCCATGAGTCCCTCCATGTGTACTCTTTGGTTGGTGGTTTAGTCCCTGGGAGCTCTGGGGGTACTAGTTAGTTCATATTGCTGTTCTTCCTATAGGGCTGCAAACCCCTTCAGCTCCTTGAGTACTTTCTCTAGCTCCTTCATTGGGGACCTTGTGCTCAGTTCAATGGATGGCTGTGAGCATCCACTTCGGTATTTGTCAGGCAGTGGCAGAGTCTCTCAGAAGACAGCTATATCAGGCTCCTATCAGCAATCACATGTTGGCATTCACAATAGTGTCTGGGTTTGGTGATTGTATATGGGATGGATCCCCAGGTGGGGCAGTCTCTGATGGTCCTCCCTTCAGTCTCTTCTCCACACTTTGTCTCTGTAACTCTTCCATGGGTATTTTGTTTCCCCCTCTAAGAATGATCGAAGTATCCACTCCTTGATCCTCCTTCTTCTTGAGTTTCATGTGATTTGTGAATTGTATCTTGGGTATTCTGAGCTTCTGGACTAATATCCACTTATCAGTGAATGCATGCCATGTGTGTTCTTTTGGGATTGGGTTACCTCACCCAGGATGATATCCTCCAGATCCAACCACTTGCCTAAGAATTTCAAAAACAAGCCATTGCTGTTCTGTTCTTTGCCCATATATTTGAGGCACTTCCCCACTTTCTCCTCTGTAAGTTTCAGTGCATCTGGGTTTATGTGGAGGTCCTTGATTCTCTTGGACTTGAGCATTGTACAAGGAGATAAGAATGGATCGATTTGCATTCTTCTTCATGCTAACTGTCAGTTGAGCCAGCACCAACTGTTGAAAATGCCTTATTTTTTCCATCGGATGGTTTTAGCTACTTTGTCAAAGATCAAGTTCCCATGGGTGTGCGGGTTCATTTCTGAATCTTCAATTCTATACCATTGATCTACATCTCTGTGACTGTAACAATATCATGCAGTTTTTATCACAATTGCTCTGTAGTACAGCTTGAGGTTAGGGATGGTAATTCCACCAGAAGTTCTTTTATTGTTGAAGATAATTTTCTCTATAATGGGATTTTTGTTATTCCAGATGAATTAGCAAATTGCTCCTTCTAACTATGTGAAGAATTGAGTTGGAATTTCAAAGGGGATTGCAATGAATCTGTAGATTGCTTTCGGCAAGATGACCATTTTTACTATATTAATCCTGCCAATACTTGAGCATGGGAGATCTTTCCATCTTCTGAGATCTTCTTCAATTTCTTTTTTTCCCCATTTTTACTAGATATTTTCCTTATTGACATTTCAAATGCTATCCCAAAAGTTCCCTATACCCTCCCCCACCCCTGCTCCCCTACCCACCCACTCCCACTTCTTGGCCCTGGCACTCCGTGCTGGGTCATATAAAGTTTGCAAGACCAAGGGGCTTATCTTCCCAATGATGGCTGATTAGGCCATCTTCTGCTACATATGCAGCTAGAGACATGAGCTCAGGGGGTACTGGTTAGTTCATATTGTTGTTCCACCCA
>NC_034597.1:27968029-27986545 GCF_900095145.1 Mus pahari | reverse complement strand
CGGGTCCCTCCTCTCCAGCCCGCACTCTCCCCGGCAGTGCAGCAGAGCAAAGATGGCTCGCCTTCCGGTTCAGGCCTGGGAGACCCCTTCTGGGTAGCCGCCAAGCCTTAGTACTGCCCTCGGGCGCACTCCCCTCCTCGGGTGAGGAAAGGCGCTGGATGCCAGGCGGACACCCCTCCTCGGTCGGGGTGGGAAGGTGTTCCAGATATCTTTTCAAATGACACTCCATTAAATAAATGCTCATTGATCATTGCACATAAAATGGCAACCCCCCTTTCTACTGTTCTCATTTGCCTATTCTGTTTTACTTTCCCAAATAACCCCTGCTGTTTGTAGTTATATGTGTATTGTTGCAACTTGCTTCACTTTGTTAAATATAAGCTCTGCACAGTGGTTTATACCCAGAATCTAGTACCTGCACATAATCAAGAATGTTGACTGGAACGAAGGACTCCCTTTTCCAAGGCCAAATACAGCAGACAGAAGCAGTGAGTTTGTGTACAAAGAAGATGAGCAACGCTAGGAACAGTAAAGGAAGAGAAGAGACCAGCCAAGTGCTGATCAATGAGCAGAATCAGGCCTGAGCAGAGACTTCAAAGGAAATTCTGAACGAACGGGACTCTTACTATGTGAAGAAAGATAATTTGGGTGTGTATAGTGTACCAGAGAAGCGTTCCAAGCCCAACAAGCTGTTTGCTTCCCACGGAGACCCAAGACTGACTCAGGGCTTGGATGGCAGACCTTGACTTTATGCTGGATAGCAATTATGTTCACGGGACTCCATTGGCATGTACATCTGTATTTCACTCTGGGCCAGACACCAACCTTCTTGTGAAGGCCAAGAGTCTCAGGACTACACTGAGGGCTTGTTGAGCTCTGAGCTGTCCACACATCACTTTCCTCTGCATGATCTCCAGCCCCAGGAATGAAGAAGAATGATTCAGCTAAATGTTTACAGCACCAGGGTCTGTAAGGTGCTAGAGTTTTAGTCTACTGCCTCCATAAAAGGAAGCCGATTCCAAAGAAGAAATGAGAGCAAGAAGGAGGGTGTGGAGGTGAAACAAACAGAGTGCTTAGGTGTGCACTGTCACTGTAGCATGACAATGAAAATGGAGCAGGGCTAGCAGTATTGAGGGATGAGGTGGAACCAAAAAAGGACGGTTTAGGCTGAGCAGCAGCCATGGTATTGTGTCTTGTGTTGTTTTGTTTTGTTTTGTTTTGTTTTGTCAACTTGGCAAAATCTAGAATCACCTTGGAAGATCCTCAATGGGGGATTGTCAATATTATTTAGGCTTATAGGTATATCTATAGGAGACTGTCTAAATTAAGTTAAAGTATACAGGAAAGCTCAACTCATTGTGCATAGAACCATTTCCTAGGCAGGGGTTCCTGAATTTTAAACAGTGGAGAAATCGGGCTGAGCACAAGCAAGCAAGTAAGTATTCAATATTCTTTGCTCTTGACTGTAAATGTGCTAATTATGACTAGCCACTTCTAGGTCTTATTGCCTTGGCCTCCTTCATATTATTAGCTGTGTCCTGGAATTGTGAGCTAAAATAAACCATTCCATGACCCTAGTGAGGAATCCAAATAATAGAGGCTACAGAGTATGAACTTGCCATCTTTTGTAGCCAGGCAAGTCTTCCAGTGGTGGGAGTGGCTTGCATTAAGTTGAGTTGTTGGCCAAGAGGGTCCCATGGAAATCCCTAAACAACCCTGGTTGATGATAGGACAAAAGGTTTCTCTCTGAAAACAGACAGCAAGACCATTTTGCTGAAGACACATCCACATAGTCCACTGATAGGTTGAGCTGATACCTGCATGAAGCCTTGAACTCTATGTTTTAGTCTCTTTGGTGTGGAAAGGTACTCTATAGGTTACCAAAAGAGAAATGTGGACACCAACCCAGACACAAAAACCTCAACCTATAATATATCTTACCTGCAAGATGTGCTGAGACAGTGGTGGCACAGAACTTAAAGGAGTTGCCAGCCAGTTTTTGGTTCAACTTGAGGCACATGCCACAAGAGGGAGGCCATGTCCTATTCTGCCTGGATGGCCAGGAACTGGAGAGTGGACAGCCCATAGACCTACAGTAGATCCAATCACTACTGACCAATAAATAAATAACAAACAAACAAGATGATTCTTAATGATATTCTGCTATACTCATAGACGGGTGCCTTCTCCAATCACCATCAGAGAGGCTTCCTCCAGCAGAAGATAGGAGCAGATGCAGAGACACACAGCAAAGCATTGTGCAGAGAGACTGCATAAATTGGAGGTCTACATTCGATCTTTTACCTCAGAGCTCAGGGAACCCCATTGAAGAGGAGGAAGAAAGATTATAAGAGTCCGAGGGGGTGGAGGACACCAGGAGAATATGGTACGCTGAATCAACTAAGCCGGGCTTACACAGTCTCACAGAGACTGAAGTGGCAAGCATAGGACCTTGCATAGGTCTGCACTAGGTCCTCTATTGATACGTTATGGATATTAGCTTGATAGTTTTACAGGACTCCTATTGGTGGGAGGGGTGATTCTCTGACTCTTTTGCCTGCACATGGGACACTTTCCCTCCTGTTGTGTTGCTTTGTCCAGCCTCAGTATGAGGGGTTTTGCCTTGTCTTATTGTATCTTGTTTAGTTGTGTTTGGTTGTTGTCTCCTGGAGGCCTTCTCTTTTCAGAAGGAAAACCTAGGTCATGTAGATCTGGAGAAGGGAGGTAGGTGGAACTGAGAAGGGTAAGGGGAGGGCAAATGGGTCAGGATGTATTATATGAGAGAAAATTCTATTTTCAGTAAAAATAAAGTAAAGTAAACCCTTTCCTCTAAGTCACTGTTTGCCAGAATATTTTATTACAAAAAGATAATAAAATAAAATAAAATAAAATAAAATAAAATAAAATAAAATAGCATGGTCTTGGCCCTAGAAGCCACCCATAGCTGCAGTGCCCTGGATATTTTCATCAAGTCAGCAAAGAATAGCTACTATAGAAGAGTTGCAGGTGCAAAGCCCCCAAAATTCTATACGAATAGTCTCTAACTCGTTACTATAGATCAAGTAACAATCAACCTGGTTTTCTGACCTCACAAACTCTACAACTTAAGTTGTTTGTTTGTTTGTTTGTTTTCCTGATGTTGTTTTCAAAAAATTTCTTCAAGGACAGAATGAAACTCTATATTTGCACACAGATGTTAAGCCAATAACCCTGTGTAATATAGGATGTATACAAAAATTAGGGCTTATACAAAAATTAGGGCTTTTCTTTCTTAGGAAGAACTCTAAAGAGCTTTGTAGTTAATCAATGAACTCTCACAATGTCCCAAGGAACTGAGTGCCTAAGTAACTTGCCCATACTTAAATAGATAATAAACAGAACAGTTGGATTTTGTTCTATAAAACTCTGGATTCTGAGTGGTATGCCTCTAAAGTTAATTAAGCCTGAGATCTAGACAAAGGCCTCTAATTACATTTTCTTTCCAGATTACCTTCTTCTAGGCAAAGATGACATCAGTCCAATTCACTTCCATTTTGTCTTTTCTATGCATCCTTTGGTTTCTATATTCCCTTTTCCAATACAGGCCCTTGCACACTCTTTGCAAAGGTTCTAAGGCTTTACTTTTTATACTCTTTGCTAGTTACAGCTCTACCTACCACCCAAGATCAATACAGTGTGTTCTCTCTCCACTATTCCTTTCTTAAAGACTCCTGGGTACTTTGCACTATGTTTAAAGACTGCTTGGAACTTCACCAAATAACATGAGGATGAGACTGAGAAAAACAACAGCCTCAGTCTTGTAACTCAATTCCAGCATCTTTTGAAGACCAATAGTTGTATAACAATCCCCTGTAATTTTTAGGTTTCAGGCCCCACTGACAGTCTCTCCTGGTAACTGCGAATGTAATGACACTTGCATGTCATTATTAAGATTATTAATAGAATTATGAACAAAGGAGGTGTGTGTTAACACTGTCCTCACTACTTATGATTCTCTCCACCATCCTGCATCAAGCTAGCCTCTGTGTAGGCTCCAAAAATGTCACTTCAAAAAAAGCTGAAAGGCTGACTCTGTGGGCTGCAGTTGTTCCTGAAAGTTGTTCCAGTGAAAGGAAGAGCTTACAAATTCACTTTGCAGCTAGAGCCCTGTGAAAATTAAGGAAGTCTGAAATGGTTCACAAGAGTATAAGCAAAGCATATTAAAAACAATAAAAAAGCATAAACTCTGAACACAGTGAGGCGTAGGGGCAGTCCAGAGCTTCCAAGTTATTTCCAAAAACAGCCATCCTCAGCACTTGCCAAGTGAGCAAATCAGCCTTTTCCAAAGGCCTCAAGTACCAGCCACCAGAGACGTTCCATGAGACCTATGCTTCCCTCCATCTGCCTTATTGTCAGCCAAAGCCAGGTTGGCAGTGAGGACCATGAGAGAATCCTCCTTTCAGAAGTGATGGTTGTTTAGGGCAAGATTGAGAAAAAGATTCTAGCAAAGTTCACTAGCCTCCAAACTCATGAAGTTTTATACATTAAGTAGTTAGAGCTTTTCTGTGTCAATTCTATCGCAAATAAATGGTTTAAAATATTTTTAAGATTTGAAATCTACAGGATTTATTAGCGAAAATCTTTGAGAGAGCCTCTAGTGTAAACCTTCAGTTGACCTCAACATGCTGCCTCAGTCTGACCCTCTGGGGAGCCAATGTGAAATAGCCTGCCTTCCCCGTACCAGTGGTTGCCAGACCTGGCAGGAGGATCACAGGTTCAAGGTTACCCTAGGCAACTGAGATCTCATCTCAAAATAAATTTAGTTAACAGTCAGGGGCCAGAGCACATAGTGCTTATCTAGCAACTGTGAGGCCCTAGCTTTCGATCCACAGCACTGAAAATGGAAAAAGAATAGGAAGAAAATAGCAAGGCCTGGTAAGCCTGACCTGTAGAATAAAGGGAGGAAGAAGAAGAGAGGGAAAGCGGGATGAACATAAAGGGCAGGAAAGAGACAATAATGGGAAAGGCATCAGAGCATAGCAAGAAGCCACTGTCAAAACAAAAGAATCTCTCCTTCCTGTCCCCCTGAGCTCAGCCCTCTTGGTTATTTACTCTTTTGCTTATCAGGCCCCTTGGTGTCAACGTCGCTGGTCTGCTGAATTTTAGGCTAGGAGTATCTCATTCTGAGTCATTTTCTATGGATAAAAGTCTTGGGACTCTGATTTTTCATGTGTCACATAAGGAGCTTGGGAACTGTCACTTCCACCTTCACACCAAGAACAGGCTAAAGAAATGCAAAACTCTGAAGTAAGGGACAAATTCAGAGAGCTGGAGTGTCTCAGATGCGAAAGCCACAAGGACTTTATGATGGAGAAACTGGGTTGAAGCATACTGACTGATTCCTGGAGAATTAACATGGCCTGATGTAAAAGGTAAAAAAAAAAAAAAAAAAAAAAAAACAGGTAGGTGTACTTTTGACAGAAGGTTGAAGGACAGATGCTTTTGTGAATTTTAATTCTTAGAATCTGACCGGATTATCAGAGGCAAGATAAGAGAAAAATGTCTCCAGACTTCAGATAAAAGATCAGGAGGGGTGGCCATTTTAGAATGATTCCAGAGCTTTCTTTTCTCATTACCAAGCAATACCCTCAAAATAACTTTCCTGTTTTATTTTTCTTTTATTTTTTGAAATTATAATCACATCATTTCCCCTTTCCTTTTCCTCTAAACCCTCCCATAAAGCCCTTCTTGTTTTCTATCAAATTCATGCTTCTTTTAACATTAGTTGTTGTTACATATATATGTACATACATACCTACATATATATGTATGTATTATATATTTACATCTCTATAGATACAGATACAGACTCCCAAGTACATAAATACAACCTGCTCTGCATGTGTGATTTTTTGGGATGACTGTTTGGTACTGGATATGTTCTCTCTTGGTGAATATTTCTCCCACTGTCAACATTTCTTAGTTGTCTGGTGTTTTTTGTGGACTCACAGATTCGTATAGTCCTAGCCCCTCATCAAAGAGACTTCTCTTTACAGAAAGGAAAGCATTACAGAAAACCACAGCAATCAAAATGCGAAGCTGTGGAGTCCAGTCCCAATGATACATCTGCAAAGCAACCCCTATACCTAAGGCTCATAGATGGTTGCCAAAGAGGAAGGAGTGAGACTGTAACAGCCAGATAATTTTAAGGCATTTCTGTGAAATTGTCTTCTAGGAATGTCAGATATTACGTCCATAAAGTCTCACGACCATGACTGTCTAAACATCATTGAACAAGGATGAAAATAATAGACATACTAACATAGACAAGGGAACACCCAAGTACCTTCAATACTCAACAAAGAGAAACTATTTTAACAAAACTGAGTTATGTATGTTGTAACTGAGTCCCACAAATAATAGAGAAAGAAAACACACACTTCAGGCAACTTGAGCCTTCCCTTGTCACCTAAAGGGTGAAGGGGAGAGGTGTGGAGATGTGCTTTTGAAGGTCAGAGCCTATAGACACAGTTCCAAGGAAAATGATAGGATTTTCTCTTCTGCCCATACCTTGTCATACAACAAGAGTTGTCCCATACCACAGGAGATTACAACTGAGAAAGCTGCCAGGTTCAGACTCTACTGATGAAAGAGCCTCTGGGAAACCTACATATCATAGAGGACACTTACACTATCACTAGGACCTCTGACATTGGTAAGACAACCAACAGAAAACCAGCAGTGTAACACCTAGACAGACAGACATAAAGCACCCTACCAGCAGCCTGTGCAATACAGTCCCATTTATCTGATATAGATACCCATACTTCAAAGAAACAAGCAACAAATCTTCAGGGCATTCTAAGGGGCAAATGATAATGAAGACAATCCTCTGTGTGTGTGTGTGTGTGTGTGTGTGTGTGTGTGTGTGTGTGTGTGTGTTCTAAATAGATAACTGAAACACTAGAATAAGAGTAGGTATGGCAGAGGGTTTAGAATGATAAGTTTTGAATTTGTAAATAACTGTGAATGAGATACTGAGGACTCCAGTGAAAGAAAGTAAACAATAAGGGAAGGAGATGGGGTGGGGAGAGGGTGGTTAGAGAATGACAGGGGAAGGACAAATGATGTAATTATGCTTTAGTTTCAATTTTTCAATTAAAAATATATGAAATAAGAGTAAAGGAAGCAGAGAATAGCAACTCAGGGAAAGAGCTAGAAAATTTTAAATACCACTAACAAAGTTAAAGCAGGGGTGTGACTTTCATCATGAGACAGGATGTGACACAGAAGTCTTGAAAATATGTCAAGAGAAAATTGTAGAGACTATGATTTAATTAACAAAAGCAATAACATATATGATGAGAATACCTTAACAAAAGGAAAAAGAGAGAAAAGGAAAAACAGAAATATTTTAAGATAATGACTGAGGATTTTCAAAAGTAGTGGGTGACACCAAATTATGTCTCCAGGAAGCCCAGAGAACTCCTAGCACAATAAATACACAAAACTCTTTTCTTGAACATTGTATTCAAACTGTAAGACATCAATGTCAAGATGCAATCCCCAGTATCACTAAAAAAAGGAAAAGAAAACCAGTTATGGAAACAATTTTTTGAAGGCACAGACAGAAAATATCTTACTTGTCATGTAACAGGGAGAGCAGAAATTACATTGGGCTTCACTTGGCAACCATCAGGTCAACAACACAGTGAGTGAGCTACAGAATTCTATACCCTGGTGTGAAATCATCCTTCCAGAATGAGGGAGAAATAGAGTATTTGTCAGATAAATAAAAACTGATATCACAAGTAGCCTTGACTTGTAAGAAAAGTTCTTTGGACAAAAAGACCATGATAGCAATAAGAAACTCAAATGTGCCTAGAAAGAGGACATAGGGAAAGTAATGTGGACTAAAGGAATTCTTTTATTTCCTGATTCTAACTTGATCCAAGGGCCAACAAGTTGTTCAAAAGAGTAGCACCAGTATACTCAGTGATGATAAGTTTCTATAGTTGAAATAAATGTCTGGAATATTATTACAGGGAGTAGGAGAGAATTTACATATCTCAGCTATGAGGTAGCCATATTATTTATGAAGCAGTGTAGTGGTACCAAAGCAAACTGATGGTAGCTATGTGTGTGTTCGGTAGTCTTCTATTACTCTCAAGTCTAATTTCCATGATTTCAACTACCCTTTGTTAACTAGGATCCAAAAATACTCGATAGAAAACCCAGGAAGTAAACAATTCAGGTGCTTTAAATTGTTTATCATTCTGGGTGATAAGATGAAATACTGTGCCATCCCATTCAGTCTCATCCAGGGCAAGATTGCTCTGTTGTCTAGCATATCTCTAGAGGAGGAATTACCTGCCAGTTCAGCCATGCAGTAGTACCTGATTTATTGCATTGATTACATGGAGTAACAAAGTTTAGTCCTAAGATTTGAGGCATGGGGAATCCTGAGGCTTTCCATGTATGAATAGAAATGACTATATTACAAAACCTAGGAAACAACCTAAATGTTTTACAATCTTTACAAGCCAAACCTTTGTACAAACACTTTCCCAATGGGCAGTTCCCTTCCTCGTCATCATTAAATCCATTTTTGTATCCTTTTTGGAACACAGGAAATGTAAGAGTCAAGACTAATAGGGAGATAGGCATAGGACTATGTGAGTGACTGGATCTTGGGTGGCAGGCAAACAAAACAGTATTGAATGTAGGACATAACATAGAAGGGCACTAGCCCCACCTACCTATTTACCTTCACAGTAAACCAAGCATCATGTCAGATGTAGTCTTACCTAAAGTTCATTGATAAATAATGTATCCGACTTCATACTTCATGCTCTTCTTCTACAATTTCTAAATCCACAGAAGCCACCTGAAAGCACCTTGGATAAATTCCAATGCATCCATGCCTCAGGACAAAGCAGGACTTAAGTACTAAAGTCTTTTCTTCAAGTATAAAATAGATATAAACTCCTGGCTAGGGGTGACCAACTCCCCTATGCACAAGGCTGCTGACCTCACCTGCTCACAAATAAAGCTGGAAATGCTCCTGCATCTCTTCCTTCCTCCACCCTTTCCCCCTCTGGGTGATCATTAACAAAAGTGACATCATTTTGCTGTAAATGTCTAAGTCTCTTGGCTAACTTCAGCTCCAATTGTTGTTCCAGTTCCCTTTTCCTCTTATGAGAAAATTAAGTTGCAGTTGCTAATGCTCACAAATGTCTCTCCTTCAATCCTTTTTAACTTTCTCTGGGATCAAATTCTTCCTCTCCACTATTCTTTATCAACATCTGGGCTGACAAGACTGGTGGCCATCTCTCCATCTTCACTGCCTTGGCCTTCCCCTTTATTCTACACATATTCCCTTAAGGCCCCATCCAGTGTACTGAGCTTGGACAATATCGCTGTAATGATGGTTCTCATGGCTGCAGGTAAAGGCTAGATTTCCTTTGGATTTCCAGACACGTATATCCAACTTCTACTGCAACTGTGTGAGGGTTTTTATTGCTGTGATGAACACTATAACCAAAAGCATCTCAGCAACTTGGGAGAGAGGGATTTATTTTGGTAAGATTTCCATATCAATGAGTGTCATCAAAGGAAGTCAAGGCAAAACTCATACAGGGCAGAAACCTGGGGAGGTAGGAGCTGATGCTAAGTCCATGGAGGGATGCTGCTTACACGCTTGCTCCTCATGGTTTGCTCAGTCTACTTTCTTATATCACCGTGGACCACCTGTTATCGCCCACAATGGGCAGGGTCTTCCCACATCAATCACTGGCAAAATGTATTACCTTCTTGCCTAGATCTTATGGAGGCAATTTCTCAAGTAACATTCTCTCCTCTCAGATGATTCTAGCTTCTGTGGAGCTGATATAAAAGGTAGTTGGCCCAGACTAACTGCTCGGATGTTTAAAAGGCAGCTCAAATATAGCAAGTGCAAAGCTGAAGCTCTGATCCTCCTAACCACCTTCAAACTCCCCAGAGTCCTCACTAGTCAAATGAATTGCACCTCCTTCCTTGATGCAGTTCAAGACTCAAGGCTTCGCCCATCCTTGATTCTTCTCTGTTCCTCACTTCCCACACTTAAGCTGTTGACAAACCTGGTAGCTCATCTTCCACAGTCACACCATAGTCCAAGAAGATTGTTTCTCCCTTATAGACATTCCATGGGCTTGTAATAGGCCTCTGGCTTGCACTCAAGCTGATCTAATGTCTAGTCACATCTTGACATTTTTATCCACAATGAGCTCTTAAAACAAAGTCAGGTTAAGCTCTCCCATCTAAGGCAGAGTGAACATATCCTGAATGAAGGTGCATGCTCACGGCACTTCTTTCTCTTATCATCCCTTACTTCTCTCATCTAACCCTCCCCAATCATGGGGTCTCTCTGCTGCTCTGCAGAATCACAGGACAAGCCATAGGATAGTGTTTCTGCAACCGCTATCACCTCTGGCTGGGTAGCTCATTCTTATACCCCATTTACCCCTCCTTTCCTGAAATGACATGGTGACTGAAAGAAACACCTCTTTTGCCCATTATTCTAAATATTTTAACTTCCCATGTCAGCAAGTTTTACCCATCCTGCTAACACTATTTTATCCCTAAGTCTTTGTTTCTCTCTCTTTCTTTTTGTAGCATTAGTAACTGAAGCAAGAACATTTGGCACACTTAGCAGGACCACACCAACCACATCCCTAGCCTTCTCTTCTTACTTATTAGTGGATCTTTTCCTCCTCACTAGCAGAGGGGGGACTAATGTTTCAGTCCCTTTATGCCCCATGCCTAGAGTAAATGCTCGGCATACAAAAAAGAGTGAGAAGAAATTGGTGAGAGATGATGAATGGTTGATGAATTACTGCTTTTGCTACTTACTTAGACATGTCCAACTTTTTCTTTAACGTGTGCCAAAAAGAAAATCTCTTAACATAGCTTAAGGATATTTAAGTCATCTTTTGAACTTCAAAAGCTGACAATTTTGTCCAGTCCATTTATCGATCCCTTTTCTTTGCAGAGAACTGATTACAGATGTTGGTTAAATTTTCAGTGAAAACTGTTCCTTCCAGGAAGATAGTGTTATTAAAATGGTGTTCGAGAAGTGTGCCAGAACAGCCTGTTTACCTCTGCAGCTCTAGAAGCTTCCCCACAACCCAACTCCCTCTGGGCAAGCCCTTAAAAATATTCAAATTGGTTTCTAGGCATGTTTGGCACAATTCTGGAATCTTTTCCAAATGTAGCAGGCACACACACAGATTCTCACTGCAAGAAAATTACAGAGTCAGAATGGCTTAGCATGTCCCTGGAAATGCTATCAGAGTCTAGTAGCAGGTGTTTGAGTAGAGCCTGAAGCTTTCTATCCAGTTTTAAGTTCCGTTATGCCTTTGCCCACAGTCCACAAAAGAGTCCATAAAATTTCATAATAATTATTGTTCATAAAAACATTCCCTACCCAAACAAGGAGCAAGTAAGGCAGCCATCCAAACTAAAAATGTAATTATACAATTAAGTTTTATTAATATGTACTGTTTCCCATTCCCCAGTTGTCCCATATCATTTTATCATACACTATTATTCTCCTTTCTTCTACTTTTTCTTAGTAAAGGAAATGCCAAGTTAAGATGCTTCTTTCGTTAGGGACTAGGAGTCCTCATTTCCATAATGCCCTGTATTGTCTGTCACCTGTCTGAACACCCTCACTTTGTGGTGTCTTGTTTTGCATAGATTTATCAGAGATTTAATCTGCCATCACATGGATAAATGTCTTCAGTTGTCCAGACTCCAACATGGACACCTCCTCTCAATGCAAGGACATTCCTATCATTTGTAGCAGTGTGCAGACATCTAAATCCCTTTGAGAAAGTTGGAGTGTCATGATGCATGGACAATTCACTTCACTTTTGCCACATTGGTCAGGTTTCACTGCCAACGTCCATGTTCTTACCCTCTACCAAGCTGCATGCTGGGAATCCTTCAGACCCCTGTGAGGAATTATTTGAAGATAGAGAAAAAGGCAAGAAAGAGGTGCGAAGAAAGAATAGGAACAAAAGCCATGTAATGCTTCCCGTGAAGCCATTAATGTCACCTGTCATTGAGTGCCTTCCTATTGTGGTATCTTACTTTGCATGAATTTATCAGAATTACCAGCATGAATTTGATCCACCAGTAAATGGCCTCAGGTGTCCAGATTACAATGCATGCTTCTTCCCTTAATGTAAAAACATTTTTATTTTGTTTGAGAGGTGAGGGAGAGGATAAATGAGGGGGAGACAAGAGATGAGAAGGGAAAGGAAGGAAGATTATTAAAGCTGTATTACATTAAAGGGATTGGAATGAGTCTATCTCTATACCCACAGTGGAAACACTGAGGGAGAAGTGTTCACTGCCTGCTTCTCCTGACTGTCACAAGTCAAGCACCTCCCCTTCAAAGAGAAAAACTGGGTCACTGCCCTGAGGGATCCCAGGCACCATCATCCGTTGACAACAGCCTCATCCATTCCAACTTAGGAAGAACAGCCTCTATGCCAGAGGGAACCCATATACCAGTATCATGTGATTCCCCTAGAGCTCTGGACTTTGGCTGAACTTCTTTGGTCTAACAAAAACATCTCATCTGTCTGGTGTGCATGCAAAACTTCTTAGAGCCCCCTCAAAAGTGACCTCTTGGTGGTGAGTCATGGTACCACTGAAACAAAGAATCCTTGGTCCAACCCTTCTTCCTCGCCTGTTTCTGCATTCACCCACATTTCTATCCTCAGCCAACAAAAAATCTGTGATAACACACACATACTTACACTGCTTTATAAGTTTCTTGCATCATAATTTGGGGAGCACCTACTACAGATGTCCTATATCTTCTGCTGCCACATGCTTACCCACGCAATTAAACAAGATACCACTGAACTATTATCTTGGCACCCGCACAGACCTCTGCCAGTTTTAACTATAAATTTTTACTGGGCTTTAACAACATTAATCCATTTCCATATTTTCATGCAACAATGACCATGTTGAATAGTGGGAGAGAAACTATGGCCCACAGAACTGAACAAACTCAATTTGTCCACTTACAGAATAAATTTGTAAAGCTCTACACTAAGTCCTTTAAATAATTCACAGCCATGCCAACTGGCCTGGCTTTTTGCTTTATACCCTCAAAGCTCAGGTCAACACCCAATGTCCATGACTGCCATATAATCTACTCTGCTGGGTTCCAACTATCACCATTGACCTCACTTAAAGTAAACAAAGAAAATATATTTTAACTAAGTAAAAGTAATCTTAATGTGGTAACATCTAATCCATTTGCCTAACTTGCCCATCACGATTTCTGTGTCCAGTCTCTGTCTCTGTTTCTGTCTTGGTCACTCTGTGTGTCTTTCTATCTACATCTTTTTCTTTCTCTGTCTCTTTATGCCTGTCTTTATCTTTTTTTTCTTTGTGTATCCCTCTGACTCTCTATCTAATCTCATCTCTGTCTCTGTCTCTGTCTCTGCCTCTCTCTCTCTCTCTCTCTCTCTCTCTCTCTCTCNCTCTCTCTCTCTCTCTCTCTCTCTCTCTCTCTCTCCCTCTCTCCCTCTCTCCTTCATTACTATTACCCATCTTAAAATGGTAACAACTGAATATAAGCATCCATCCCCATCAAGCATCTCCTCATAGCTCTGGTAACGTTTACAGGAAATTGCAACACTGAAGTTACTCACTTTCCATTCTCTCCCATCCAGTGGGTTGGCTTTTCTCAAGGTCATATCCATGCTGCTGAACCCAGAGGTTGTCTGCTCAGTTCCCATAACTGTTCTCTGTGAACTGCTTTCTGAGATGCTTTTTTTTCCTGTCCCAAGAGCTCAGCTTGCCTGTTCTGTCTCATCTCTTCCCATATCCTCCTCCACTGTTACGTCTCCAAAATGAGAGACTTGGAAGCTCCAGACCTTGCCTTTTCTTTCTCCTTTCCCCAGCATTTTCTCTTAAATTTCTGGGTGATCTCATCCAGATCCATTGGTTTTAAAACATTTCATGGTGGCTAACACCCAAATCTATAACTCGTACCTTGAATTCTAACTCTAGTCAATGCATCAGGTGTTAAATAACATACTTACAAGTAATATTATACAGGCTAAGAAGGTTATATTTGTATATTAGGAATGTGTGTGTGTGTGTGTGTGTGTGTGTGTGTGTAACAATGTTTAATTAAAAAAATAAGAGGCCATGAATTTGAAAGAGAGCAAGGAGAATTTGAAGGGAGGGAAGAGAAAAGAGAAACAATGAAATTATCTCAAAAATAAAAGAAAAAATCCTGAACTGAACTTAATCAAATATTAACATTCACGTTCACCCTCTATAGATCTTTACTCCACTCCTTTTCCTTTTTAGACAATAGCCTGACCATCTGCTTGATCAGAGGATACTGATATAGCTATGCTTATTTCCATTCCTTGGATATAGCTCACATTCAATCCACTTGCCAAGTCTATCACTCCAACTCCTAGAGGCTAATAGAAATCATAACCACCATCTCCACTGTCACAGTCTAGACTAAGCCACCAGTATGTTCACTGGACTAGAGCAGCCTCTTCCTTCCAATCCTTCCAGTTCTTCTAAGTCTTTCTTGATATCCATACAGAGTGATATTCATAAATTCTTTAGCAGACAACACTTTATTCGTGCTAAAACCTATAGCTTCTCACTGCTACTAGAGTGAAACAAATTCTCATAGGCAAAGGCTATGGAGCTATTCCGTCCCTGTCTACCTCTCTCTACAACCCCTTCCTTCCTCTCACTCTTCTGTATATTATCTACAAATCTGCATTTTTAATTCTATCCTCCCACACTGCCAAGTTCATCCACTCAAAACTTCCTCTGTAAAGATGTCACCAATAGCCATTTCCTCCTCAATGGCACTCTTCAGAGAGACCCTCCTGACGGCAAAGCCAGTTTCTATTATATTACTAATCTATAATCAGTAGTCTTATTGGAATATTAGTATATTAGAAACTATCAGTTCCTCAAATGGTCTGATTCATTGCAGGCATGCTTGCTTTTATTTATTTGTGTGTTTAGTTTTCTATCAAACCAACCTAGAGTTTCTTGAGGATATGGAATGTTGATTCTTTTGCCATCTGGCTTGCATGTAAAGCAGTGCTTCAAACATAGGAATCTCTTGATCAATGGTTGACTTCTTACAAATTAAACAAAATGGAGTAAAGCATGGAGCTTGTTGGTTAGCACCTAATCCCAAGAAAGTTAGAATTTATAAGACTATTTTATATTTAAGTGATATACGAGTTTTCTCATTTTCTTGGCCAATTGACAGGTACATTGAAGCCTCAAAGGGAGTGAAACCACATATGCTGTCAAGTAGTTAAGACCCATGAAAGAAAAATCACATATTTACAACAAAATTGATTCTGCATCCAAACATGTGCAGATGCTTCTCATTCAGGATCCAGGTACACTTAACGTCTCTGAAAGCTGAAGTTCCCCAGTTGAACACAGTAACTGTATAAATGGAACCAATTCTTCAGATAAATAGACTGTATAATAACCAGTTTGCTGAACATCTATCATTCCATAGGTAAGGCATTTGCCTCTCCTGATTTTAGACTTCATATTACTTTTATCTCTTACATTAAAAGTAAAAGCAAATGTTATGCTTAAGACTAATAGTAAACTACTTTTAAAGGTCTTTATCATCTGGTCCACATGTCACAAGAGAACCTTTCCTGTGAAACAAGGTGGATCTACCATTAACCAAGATTTCTTCCTGTCATCAGACTCATAAACAAGTGTAGTGGCTATGCCTGGTTGTCAACTTGACTATATTTGAAATGAACTACAATCCAGAATTGGAAGGCTCACCAGTGAACCTAATCTGGAGACTGGGAGATAGAAGTTTCTGATCTGGATCTTGGTATGGAGATCTTGAGACACAGTGGTGATTGAATCCAGAAGATTAAGACAGGGAGATCTCCGAGTCCAAGGTCATCTGGGATTAAAGGTGTGGTGGCACACACCTTTAATCTGGGCTACACCTTCTGCTGGGGACCATATAAGGACATTGGAAGAAGGGAGTCTGGCTCTCGCTCTTTCGCCTTCTTGCGGTGTGGGACTCAGCAACTGCTAGATCCTTGGACTTCCATTCACAGCTACTACTGAACCATTGTTGGGATTTGGACTGCAGACTGTAAGTCATCAATAAATTCCTTTACTATATAGAGACTATCTGCAAGTTCTGTGACTCTAGAGAACCCTGACTAATACAACAAGATAGAACATCACACAACTTCACCTAAAACATCATATTTGACTTGATTGCTCAGGGTCCTGAGTTTCTATACCTAAACAGGGAATACATGAATTTTCTCACATACTGACTCAGTTCCAGAGGCTGGATGTGCAGGCCCTTGTCCTTTATGCCAGGGTTGGCTTGGGGAAACACACCCTGTAAGGTTGGGAATGAATGCACATAAGCAAATACATATGTGAGCTTCTACACAAACCCTCCAGGACTTCATCTGCTGCCTCTACAATTAGAAGAGTAATCAGCTCCCTGAAACCAGACTGGAAGGAAGACAAAATTCCATTCATTGAACCTACACAGTAACTGGATGAAATGAGCAGGAGCTGGACTGCCTCTATTGTAGAAACCTTCAATAGACTTAGATCAAGTACTCTGCATTTTCTGTGATCTTTTTCTAGCATCACTTAATCAGCTCACTGGAAGTGTCAATCCCCGTAAGCTTAGATTAAAGATTCTGAAGCCAAAACCTGGGACACTTTTTGAAACCTCTCTTCTCCTCTGCACTAAATCTTGTTAAACTCAGTAGCAGATTTTCTTCATTGTTTATTTAATTTTGAGACCATGTCTTTGGGTCTCACTATTCAGCCTTGCATGGTCTTAAAATCTTGACCCCCACACTGGAACTACAGATATATTTTACTCCCCCTGGGTCTTAGAGATTATGGTTTCTAACAATGACAACAACAATGTTTCCATTCTACCTGCTCTTCTGGCTACATAATTTCAAAAACTCCCGGACAAGAATGAGATCTGTGTTTTCTCCTTGCAAAGAAGCACAGCTCTGTGTGCAACTTCACCAGCAATACATGGCAGAGAAGGAAAGATGCTCTTTAAGGGAAGGTGCTAAGGCAGTGCAGCCCTGCCTAATTCTCTGGACCTCAACTTCTTCAGGCAGCCCACAACACTGTGAGGGGAGCAGACTGTGGAGGGTCTCATAACCAAACATCTACAAAAAGGGACCATGGCACTTCACTCCCAGCCCACAGCCATCAACAAATGGCCAGCCACACAAATGACCCATCTTAGAAGTGGAAGATCCTACTTGCAGCCCCTTCAGCTGGAGGCAAGCAAGCCTCCCTACTGCTCACACTGTATAATCTTGACCTGGTTAATTACAGGTTGAATATCTCTTACTAGAAATGCTTAGGGGCAGAGGTGCTAGGATTTCCTTTTCAGACTTTCAGAATATCTGCACATAATTGACTATGAGATGCAAGATAAACACGAAGGTCATGCTGCTTTGTGTACAACTTACAGGTGTAACCTGTAGAGTAAGTGTATGTAAGTGTATACAATTTTTTTTTAATCTGTGTGTCTTTGACTAGTGCCTGTCGTGAAGTCATGTGTGAACTTTTCCTTTTGTGGTTGCCACGTTAATACTCAGAAACTTTTCAGTGACAGAGCATTTCCAATTACAGATTTTGGATTAAGGAGGCTCAACAGGTATTGCTTTGAATGAGAACATACGGGGCTGATTTGTTACACGGTGACAGAGAGCCAAGGCAGCTGCTGTTTCTCCCACTTCAGACTTGTTCTGCTTATCAGGCAGATGTGACAGAGCCTTCTTTGACACCTCTCTCAATCAGCACGGGCTGTGCAGGCCTTCTTGCCATACTGTGAGTGGGCATGCTATTTTCTTTTGACTCCATGAACTGATGAATGTTTTTCGCTCCCTTCCCAACATTGCTTTAGACCCTCAGTTAGGTTTATGAAAGAACTTAAAACTGATGTTTGCCTCAATAGAGGCTGGGTGTGGGGAAGAGTCTCCAAACTTTGAAGGGCTATGTGACAGTTGTACATGCAGGAGCAAAATACGACAGTCTGTCATGAGTTGTGTCATGCCCCTGGGGATGGGAGCAAACCATAGATAGAGTGCAAGGTAAGCCTGAGCTGGGTTACAAGGGAAGACATAGGAAATGCTTGAGGAGGTGACAAGGGAGAGACCAATATTTTACTTAGTACACAGGAATGACCTGCAGTCTCAGTTGCAAACTCTGGCAGCAAGTATAAATATTAAGTATAAATATTAAGTATAAATATTAAAATCACCTGTGCTGCTGTGCTGTACCACCAACCCTTTTAACAAACGGAGTGAGGTTAGTCATAGAAAGCTTGTTGCCAAGAAACCTATCATCAATGTCTTGGTAATCATACCTTGCCATGGATACCCAAGGCTATTCTCTCTCTCTCTCTCTCTCTCTCTCTCTCTCTCTCTCTCTCTCTCTCTC
>NC_034597.1:27958876-27967904 GCF_900095145.1 Mus pahari | reverse complement strand
AAAAAAAAAAACAATTTAAGCTAAGTTCAACATGTGTTCAGCAGAAAATTAGGTGTTCTCACATCAGATTGAGATAAGCCCCTTGTCTCAAAGGAGCAGAAGTGCCTCTTGTTCTTCCCGTGTGTGTCTCAGAATCCCTTTCTTTTCTGCTTTGTTTATGACTGTGCCTCAACAAATCAAATGCCTCTTGATCATTTCCAAATGTGTTTTTCACTGCATCTGATCTCTGAGTCTTGTTCTAGCTGCTTAGCCCTACCACCGGAGGCCAGTACTCATTTTTACATCACTATACTAAATCTTTTTTTCCAGATCACTATATTAAAGAAGTAATATACAACGGAAGGAAAGAAGGAAGGAAAGCCTGGTACAGCCTGTAATTCTATCACCCGTATGGATGAAGCAGGATGATCATAAGTTCAAGGTCAGCCAGGGCTACAGTTTGAGAATCTGTCTCCTACCCTACCTCCCGCAAAATAAACAATAAAATAAAGTAGAGTGGGACCTAGAGGTACAAGTCTGTAAGCCCAGATATCTGGAAGGCTGAAGCAAGAAGATAAGTATCTGAGCTTCGGTCTAATCTTAGGAGACTTTGTTTTAGAATATGAAGTTAGATGAGTACTAGAGATACAGCTCCCTGGTAGAGGGCACTTGCCTAGCATGCCTGAAGCTCTCTTGCATAGATCCACAGTGCTAAACAGAGGGAAAGAGAAAGAGATGGGAAAGAGGAAGAAAATGGAGGCTCATGCTCACCTGCTGACTCCACATCAATGGCTACAAAGGTCTAACCTGGATCTGCTTCTCACCAGTGATGTAACTTGGACCTTTGACCTGGTAATTAAGTTTGAGTCTTCAACTCTTAACTTACAAAGCAAAGAGGGTAAAAGCAAGAGCAGGTGCTCTGAAAGAGTTAGACTTTTATTTTTCTTTTTAAGAGTTAGATTTTTTAAGAGTTAGTAAGTTAACATAATTAAGGTTTCAAGCACCTCCGGTAAATAATTCATAAATTTTGAATGCTTTCCTTTTCCCGTTAGGTAAAGCACAGTGAGCCAGCCCAAAGCTGCTATACTAAGCCACTTGTCCCCACATTTTACTTAAAGCTTATCCCAGGCATGTCTGAACTTCTGGGTTTGATCCAATCAGTCACGTCTAGCCTGAAGCTTTAGGGGTCCTGACACCATGCTAAAAATGCTCATCAGAATTTCCTTCCTTTCCTATTTCTCCCGGTAGCTGCCATCTCATTTTATCACCGAACAAAACCTCATTCTTCTTCTCAGCCATGTCTAAAGTGATGGGTTTGCTGCCAGGCTGCTCAGAATACATCTTGGAAAGCCGTCTCACAGAGTCAGGCCCTGATTCAGCCCAGCGACAGTGACTCTCTTAATGAAAGTCAGGCAGTGACTCCTTAGGAGACTGTCCCAGTGGAGGCACAGCAGGAAATAGATTAGGTTAATCCTCTATGTGGTTCCTGATTTTCCAAGCTTTGAAGCATAGTAAACTGAAAATAGCCATTCTCCCATGGTTTCTCATCAGCATCCCCCTTTAAACCTGCCCTCTTTCCAGAAATGCTGCATCCTCTGGGACATGCATTGTTAGAAAAACAGGAAATATTCTGAGCTCTACCACTGAGCGAATCCCCAAATGTTCTGGGGGAAATCTTGATATTCTTTGTCTTCTGGGTCCCATGGCTGATTCTGCAGGTGTTCCTGGCCTTCCCAGAGTTGGTACTTCTTTCAGATGAAGTGTAAGCATGTGTTAAGAAAGTCATCATGGATTAGGAATACTGCTTTGATGGAGACAGAATTCAGGACTGAAGCCTGTACTTTAACAAGAACCTCTTTGAGGGGCCTGTGAAGTTGACTCAGTAGGAAAGAGCTCTTCCCTAGGATCTGAGTTTGATTCCCAGCACCTATATGGTGGCTCCAGAGGTTCTGATACCCCTTCTGGACTCTATGGGTATCATGCATATAATGTACAGTTTACCTATTGGCAAAACATCCATACACATACAAAATAAAATTTAAACAGTACAAAATAACCCTTGCTTTGGATTCTATGTCACAGAAGAGTAAGGTCCACAGGTCTACGCCAATGGAGCTCCAGCAACAAAGAAGTCCTCACGAAGAGATCCACAGTAGCACACTGAGCATGGGGGAGGGTGGCGTGGTCCTCTACATTAGTGACTTTAATCACTGTGGAGACCAAACACGTGCAGAAACTACTTAAGGGAAGTATGTAAGTCTCCTGTTTTCAGAAGTACTAGTCCTATGGCATGATAATGAGGGAGTGGCTAAATGAAGTAGTTCACAACCTGGCTTCTAAGAGGCAGAGAGGAAGGAAGCAGACCAGACCTGAATCCCAGTATAACTTTCAAAAGCAGGCTCTCAGTAGCCTACTTCCTCCTGTTAAAAGTCCTTCCAGGATTTCCATGACCTCCCTAAATAGTACTACCAACTGGTGACCAATACATGAGCCTGTGAGGATGTCCCAGATTCAAACCATAATACCCCTGACAGGGAAGCAGCACAGGCTTGAGAAGACAGAAGAAAGTAGTCCTTTAGGAGGCGATCCCCCAGCTCCTCTAGTAACCAGATAGATGACCTTGGGGAACTCAACAGTTACTTCAATAGAAAGGCAAAGACATGAGCTGTCATTTGTGATCTAAAGTAAAGGAGACTCCAAGCTACCAGAAAGCTATCATTACAAAGCTCTCTACAGAATACATCCAGGCCAGTGAGGTCTGCAGCAAGAAGACAGATGCTCTAGAAACCCTGAAAATATTTCACCTCTCATCCTAGTGAAGGCTTTAATCTGTGAATTAGAGGAGAACCTGAGAACCCTGCTAATAAATTGGATTAGATTTCTACAACAAAACTAAAAGCAACATAATCATAAGTTCTTAGTCAGGATGATAGTCAACTCTCATGTCTGGATCCAGAAATTATCCGGTATAACTAAAAGGTGTGAACACTGAAAAATAAAGGAGCTTGCTACTGTGAGCAGAATATCTCATTAAAGACATGCATACTTGCACACATGTACCACCACCACCACATAACAACAATCACAACAACAACAACAACAACAACAACAACAACAACAACAACAGATCAAATCTCATTAATAGCCTCAGCACTGCTGGGGGGAACTCAGGGTGGATTGCTTCAGTGTACATTTAAGTAAATATTTCTGAAGTCTATAAGCCTTAAACTCTAACATGGAACTATGCTAACATATAGTTTTCCATATTTTTAAACGTTAGTGTCTAAAAAATACTGGGAACAAAGAAGAAAATTTGATAACGCTTTGGACTACTCTCTAGTGGCCACAAACCCGCTCATACCCATCTCCACATTTGACATGGAAGCAAATGATTATTGTGGAAGTCAGCCTGCATTTGCTACCCCTCTGCCACACTTTGAGTTACTGAAGTTATGGATTGTTGGAATTAATTAGAAAAATATTCAGGCTGAAATTCCAAGTGTATTATATGGAAACATATCCATAATCCTTGATGGTTTACAACAATCAGAGAAATGCCTGAACTCATGAAATAAGTTCCTATAGAATACGGTAACTAGGAATTTTAACAACATCTATGTTCTCATAAAAGATTATTGAATTGTGTAATAAACATGTTTCTAAGATCCAAATAATCCAAAATACACACATATGAAGATAATTTCTCTACAGTATAGGAAATGTATTTGTTTTAGCCCAGGCTTTGGACACAAACTGGAGAGAGGCAAGAGAATGTGAAGTATTGAGAAGAGCCACCTTACACCTCCTTCTAACCACCAGGAAAAATAACGATTAGTATAGTGGAAATTATATGATCTTGAAAAGAAACATTGTTACACTATGCTTGAAGCAGTAAAAAGGAAATAACTCAACAAAGGTGAATACAAGTGTTAAAGTTTAGAAGGCAGATCACAGAAATTTAACAGAACCAGGATATTTTGTGAAGGAAGATATTATTCAAAATAATTCCAATTTGCATTTGAAAAGTATCCTTAAGAGAAAGAACTGCTCTCCTGCTTAATTCAACAGTCATTCTAAGGCTCACAGTGGGTGAGTCAGACAGTGTAGTACCAGAGACCCTGGCCCCGGAGTTTAGTCAATGGTCTTTGAACCCCAGACCCCTACTTTACAGGAGAATTTTGGACCTGTTAACTCACCCCTTGTAATTAAGGCTGTCCATTTGTTTCATGTGATTGCAGTGATTACTGAACAAGATAATGCACTGAAAGTGTCTGGTACCTAGTAAAGTCTCAATAGATTGTGGCTATTGTTCCCTTTAGTTCCAAACTCTGCTCTGGGTACAGAAGATAAAAAGATGAGCCTTGGTCTCTGCCCTCAAGCAATTGTCTGCCATTTTAAATAACTATAGTGCAATGGGTATTGATTAGTACAACATAGCTACATCTACCTCAAACCTTCCCAGCCACAAGTATAGAATAAGGTAATCATTTTTTCTGTCAGGTAGGTAAGGCATTTTCTAAAAGGAACATTGAATTAGCCCACTGAAGAGTGTCTATTTCTAATTATAAAATTAAACCCTCAAGAGGTGGGAAATGCATGGTGAAATGGATATGATAGGCAGGGATCAGGGTGAGCTGAAATGTGCAAAAATGTAAAAGATTGAATAAAGGCCTTCTCAGTTACTCTGAAAGCCTGGGGAAGCCCAAATTGACATCAAGTGTAGAATACAGATAACTAAAGAAGAGTGTGTGAATTATCTCATAGTCACTTGCTTCTTCTTCAAGTCCCCGCTATTTGGGCTAGGAAGAAAAGAATTGAACCGCCATGAGGGAATGAGAGACTTGGAGTCACTACATGAATCTAAAGACACCCAGGTCTTTCCAGTGCTTTCATATCTCTGGGCAGAGATAGGAAAATATCACAGTAAAAAGTGAGTTTTCAGACGGAATCAACAAGTTTCTGTTAGTGCCTCCTAAGAATCATATATATATATATATATATATATATATATATATATATATATATATATTGGCTCCCTGGCTCCCAGCACACTGGAAATGGACAATTGCTATTCCAATCTCCAAAGAGCAGAATTCTGCAAACCACAGTAAGTGTGCCATCATAAAAAGAAATATAGGAAGGAATCCAGGAAGATGAATAATGCTTGAGGATAAAGGATAAATTAGTGTCCAGGATAAGAATATGATAGACTACAGTTCAAAAATGTTTGCATGCATACCATATGTCAGATACCATTCTAGGCATCTTTTATAAACATAATCTTATTTAATTTCCCAATAGCAAGAAATATAATTCTGTCCACACTTCTATAGATAGGGAAACTGGCATGTATAAAGATGAATTAAAGAATGAAGATTCTCTGGTTTATTTTAGAGCTAAAATTATATATTTAGGGTTCTTCTTCTGGAAGATGAACATTAGGCATTCTGGAGAAATAGAAACATCTCAGACCACAGAAGAAGTCAAGATGAAGAGACCAGAAAAGAAATTACACTCATATCCAAGACGATATGGTACTCAGAAAAATTCTATGAGGAAAATTCTGGGACAGGTCATGTCGGTAGTGAGTTCTTTGGTTATTATTTAAAGAGGAAATGTCATCCACAGTCTCATGTCTTAAAGTCTAAGACTCTGGTTGATGTCACTGTTTAGAGATGTTGTGGAGCTATCAGGTAGTATGGAGTAGAAATGGGTTAATGGATGTGGGTGCTAAGGGATAGTTTCGTTCTTCTTCCCTCGTCACCCTTTGTTGTTGTGGCTTTTTCTGTTGTGGTGGTAAAATAACAAGACAAAGTCAATGTAAATAACTGTTTACCTGAGCTCATGCTTTGTGATCACAGGCGACAATACAGGGAAGTGAAGAAAGTGGAATAGGTCATCTTCTGCTACCTATGCAGCTAGAGACACGAGCTCAGGGGGTACTGGTTAGTTCATATTGTTGTTTCACCTACAGGGTTGCAGCCCCCTTCAGCTCCTCGGGTACTTTCTCTAGCTCCTCCATTGGGGGCCCCGTGTTCCATCCAATAGCTGACTGTGAGCATCCACTTCTGTGTTTGCCAGGCACTGGCATAGCCTCACAAGAGGGTAGAACTTCAGTAGAATCTTGATGGCATGTACAATAGTATCTGGGTTTGGTGGCTGATGATGGGATGGATCCCNGGATGGGGTAGTCTCTGGATAGTCCATNCTTTCATCTTAGCTCTAAATTTTGTCTCTGTANCTANATCCTTTCATGGGTATTTTGTTCCCTATTCTAAGGAGGAATGAAGTATCCACATGATGGTCTTCCTTCTTGGTTTTCTTGTGTTTTGCAAAATGTATCTTGAGTATTCTAAGTTTCTGGGCTAATATCCACTTATCAGTGAGTGCGTATCTAGTGACTTCTTTTGTGATTGGGTTACCATATTCCAAGTTTTATGGAAGACTGAAGGCAGACTACCAACTCCAAACTTCTTAAAGCTCAGACATCTTCTTGAACAACCTCCTGTCTTAACTTTAGCCTTACAATGCAAGACAAGTTACATCTTCCCAAAATAAGATTCTACAAAGTAAATATTCATTGCAAAGTGGAAGAAGGGAACATAGCAATGAATGGTTAGAGCAGAGGAAGCATTCCTGCTGAGCTCTTTAATAATTACAGAAGCTTTCTCAGAACACCCAGAAATGCATATGTATATAAAAAGATGATGAGGATGATAGATGTTAGACAGATGATTGATTGATAGATAGATAGATAAATAAATAGACAATCTCTCTGTATATTAGTATACATAGATGTATGCAGAGATAATCTATTGCTACAGACTCCTAAAATAATGTTATCAATCCTTATATAACTAGTTTTAGTGATTATGCTAACCTACTGAAATTGGCAAATTAGTCATAAAAATGCCTAGGTTAGAAAAACATGCATTGTTATTATAGATACTCTCTTTTGAAACATGAGTCTAATAGATAATGGAGAATTTGACGTGTACCTAGTATGTGGGCCATGCCTTTTCCCTCATTATCATCTACACATCTAGAGATTTTAGGAACCCAAGGGAAAACTGAAAACTGGTGGTGATGTATTAATGTTTTTCTTCTACTTAAGAAGGACTTTAATGACTTATATATAAAAAAAGAATTATGGAAGAAGGTAGAACTAACCTATGACTCCACATCCTGACTCATGGTTTTATGTACGATGATGTCTGAATTGGGAGAAGACAGAGAGAACTTTGTTAGGAATATTACATAATTTTATAAGGTTACAACATGAGACTTTAAAATGGGATGGAAGATGATGATGGACATTATTATTTTAAAATATGAAAACTTCATAAAAAATGTAACTGAAAAGTAAGAATCTACCAGACATGGTATGGAGATAAAAATAACAGGTAAGGAAATGAAGATGAAAATACATCATCACTCTGGGAGGAAGACACTAAGAGAGAATTTAGATAAGGCCTCTTTTCCCTTTTCCCTCTTAAAATATCCATGACATTTTTTTGTCAAAGGGTAAAAAATCTACATTAACACCCAAAATGCTTGACAGGAATTTTGAATATATTTCATATTCTGCACAAAAAGGAGGCTCTGCATTACAAAATTAGAAAGAATTAAGTTGGAACCAGCTGCCAATCCAAGCCCAGAACCCTGCATCAGAAGGCACATAGGGTCAAGATATACAATTTCGGGGCTAGTACACTTATCACACTTAGCACAGATGCATAGAACTTTCCCAGGAAGAAGTTCCATGCTCTGCCAGTGCACAGCTTTTTGTCTGTGACATTGAAGAATAATGGACCAAGAGACCTGTATCCCAACAGCAATGCTAATGACAGAATAGCACTCTACCAAAAGATGGATGTATTGACTCTCATCTCAAATAGCAGTAGCTTTTCCTATGAGTTATGCTCCATATTGGAAAATATTTGCAAGGTGCTGAAGAGATGGCTCAGTGGATAAGAGTGCAGATGACTATATTTGGTTCCCAGCACATACAAACAGCTTACAACAGCCCATAACCCCAGCACCAGAGAATAAAATGCCTTCTTCTAGCTTCCATGGAATGGGTACTGCAATGGGCACACATATACATGCACTCACATATGCACATACACATAAATTTAAAAAGAAATCTTTAAAAAAAAATACTTTGGAGGATAGAAATAATAAATTTCTTCTTTGGTACAGACTTTAAACCTTAAGTTTCTGTGTAATATTAATCATATCTTTCTCCTTATGAGATAAGTAGAAGCTGTAAAAATCAGAAGCCCCACAAAGAATCACTCAGCTCTGGAGTAGTGTGAAAAATAATGATGTCTCTTCTACATGCTCTTCTGTCTCCACAGTATTATCTTTGAAAGAATGCAATGTAAAGGGCATCTTAACATCACTAGTCCTTTGAATCAACCTTCTTTTGCTTTAGATATTTCCATGCTGTTCTGCCTATCTATAATTCATACTTTTTTTTAACTACTGATGAATATTTTGCTTCTAAATGTTTCCTAATTTGCCTAATTCTCCTAATGTGCCTATTCCATGATTTGAGTTATTTCTAGTTTAAATATTAAAAAGCTAAGAATCTTGTAACTCTTTAAACATAATAAATTATATGTTTTATTCTTTTTTTTCTTCCATTTTCTTTTTCTTTTTTATTATTATTATTTTCTTTATTTACATTTCAAATGCTATCCTGAAAGTTCCCTATACCCCGCCCCTGCTCCCCTACCCACCCACTCCCACTACTGGGCCCTAGCATTCCCCTGTACTGGGTCATATAAAGTTTACAAGACCAAGGGGGCTCTCTTCCCAATGATGGCCGATTAGGCCATCTTCTGCTACATATGCAGCTAGAGAAACAAACTCAGGGGGTACTGGTTAGTTCATATTTTTGTTCCACCTACAGGGTTGTAGCCCCCTACAGCTCCTTGGGTACTTTCTCTAGCTCCTCTATTGGGGGCCCTGTGTTCCATCCAATAGCTGACTGTGAGCATCCACTTCTGTGTTTGCCAGGCACTGGCATAGCCTCACAAGAGGC
>NC_034597.1:27947764-27957946 GCF_900095145.1 Mus pahari | reverse complement strand
CAGTGTCTTTTGCCTTACAGAAGCTTTGCAATTTTATGAGGTCCCATTTGTCAATTCTTGATTTTACAGCACAAGCCATTGGTGTTCTGTTGAGAAATCAATAAAATTTTCAAAAACTGTTCAGAAAAATTTTCTCAACAGTTTGTGAAAATTTTATTGATTATTTTTGTAGATATTCATAAGGGAAATTGGTCTGAAGTTCTTCTTTGTTGTGTCTTTGTTGTGTCTTTGTCTGTTTTTGGTATCAGCATAACTGTGTTTTTATTTTGTAGAATAGTTTGAGAAGTAGTGATATTAGGTCTTCTCTGAAGTTCTAGTAGAATTCTGCCCTTAAACCCGTCTGGTCCCGGGCTCTCTTTGGTTGGGAGACTTTTAATGATGTTTCTATTTCTTTAGGGATTATAGTAGTGTGTAGATGGTTTATCTTGGTTATTTGGTATCTATTTAGAAAATTGTCCATTTCATCAAGATTTTCCAGTTTTGTTGACTATAGGCTTTTGTAGTAGGATCTGTTGTTTTTTTTGAATTTCCATGGTTTCTGTTGTTATGTCTCCCTTTCCTTGCTGATTTTGTTTACTTAGATGCTGTCTCTGTGCCCTCCTGTTAGTCTGGCTAAGGGTCCATCTTGTTGAGTTTCTCAAAGAACCAGCTCCTGGTTTTCTTGATTTTTTTGTATAGTTCTTTTTTTTTCTCCACTTGGTTGACTTCAGCCCTGGGTTTGATTATTTCCTGCTGTGTACTTGGGTGTAATTGCTTCTTTTTCTTCTAGAGCTATCAGGTGTGCTATTAAGCTGCTATTGTATATTCTCTCTAGTTTCTTTTTGGAGGCACTCAGAGCTATGAGTTTTCCTCTTAGGACTGTTTTCATTGTGTCCCATAAGTTTGGGTATGTTGTGACTTCATTTTCATTGAATTTTAGAAAGAGTCTTTAATCTCTCTCTCTCTCTCTCTCTCTCTCTCTCTCTCTCTCTCTCCTTCCTTCCTTCCTTCCTTCCTTCACCAAGTTATCATTGAGTAGGGTGTTTTTCAGCTTCCATGTGTATATGGGCTTTCTGGGTTTTTGTTTTGTTTTGTTTTGTTTTTGTTTTTGTTTTTGTTTTTGTTTGCTATTGAAGACCAATCTTAGTCTGTGATTATTTGATAAGATGCATGGGATTATTTCAATCTCCTTGTATTTGTTGAGGCCTGCTTTGTGATCAATTATGTGGTCAGTTTTGGAGATACAACCCTGAGGTGCTTAAAAACAGGTGTGTTTTTTGTTTTAGGATGAAATCTCCCACTATTATTGTGTGTAGTGCAATGTGATTTGAGCTTCAGTAAAATGTCTTTTATGAATGTGATGCCCTTGCATTTGGAACATAGATGTTCAGAATTGAGAGTTCTTCTTGGTATTTTTTTTCCTTTGATGAATATGAAGTTTCCTTCCTTACTCTGTTTGATAACTTTTGGTTGAAATTTGATTTTACTTGATATTTGAATGGCTACTCCAGCTTGTTTCTTGGGACCATTTGCTTGGAAAATTGTTTTAGAATGCTTTATTCTGTCTGTCTTTGACACTGAGGTACATTTCCTGTATGCAGCAAAATGCTGGATCCTGTTTATGTAACCAGTCTGCTGCTTGTGGACGTTGTACATCGTGGTGCGCACTAGGCTCCGCACCACGATGTACAACGTCCACAAGCAGGGGTGTAGTTTTCCTCTTTGTGTCATCGTTTTCCATCTATTATCCTCTGTAGGGCTGGGTTTGTGGAAAGATAGTGTGTAAATTTGTTGCTGTCGTTGTTGTTGTTTTGTCATAGAATATCTTGGTTTCTCCATCTATGGTAATTGAGAGTTTTGCTGGGTATAGTAGCCTTGGCTCGCAGTTGTGTTCTCTTCGGGTCTGTATAACATCTGCCCAGGGTCTTCTAGTTTTCATAGTCTCTGGTGAGAAAGCTGGTGTAATTCTGATTGGTCTGCCTTTATATATTACTTGACATTTTCCCGTTAATGCTTTTAATATTCTTTCTTTGTTTTGTGCATTTGGTGTTTTGAGTATTATGTGATGGGGGGAATTTCTTTTCTGGACCAATCTGTTTGTAGAGCTGTAGGCTTCCTGTATGTTTACGGTCATATCTTTCTTTAGGTTAGGGAAGTTTTCTTCTAGAATTTTGTTGAAGACATTTACTGGCCCTTTAAGAAGGGAATCTTCACTCTTTTCTATACCTATATCATTAGGTTTGGTCTTCTCATTGTGTCCTGGATTTCCTGGATGGTTTGGGTTAGGAGCTTTTTACATTTTAGATTTTCTTTGATTGTTATGTCATTGTTTTCTATGGTATCTTTTACACCTGAAATTCTCTTATATTTCTTGTATTCTGTTGGTGATACTTGCATCTATGACTCCTGATCTCTTTCCTAGGTTTTCTATCTCCAGGGTTGTCTCCCTTTGTAATTTCTTTATTGTTTCTGTTTACATTTTTAGGCCCTGGATAGTTTTGTTTAATTTCTTTTCTTGTTTGGTTGTGGTTTCCTGTAATTCTTTAAGGGATTTTTGTGTTTCCTCTTTGAGGTCTTCTACCTGATTACATGTGTTCTCCTATATTTCTTTAAGGGAGTTATTTATGTCCTACTTAAAGTTCTCTATTATCATCATGAGATGTGATTTTAAATCAGAGTCTTGCTTTTCTGGTGTGTTGTGGTATCCATGGATTTCTGTGGTGGGAGAACTGCATTCTGATGATTCCAAGCAGTCTTGGTTCCTGTTTCTTATGCTCTTGCCCTTGTCTCTTGCCATCTGGTTTTCTCCTGTGTTACCTAGTCTTGCTGTCTATGATTTTTCCCTCTTGTGCTCACAAGAATGTCAGCACTCCTGGGAAATCAGCTCTCTCCTGGTGGTATTTGGGTATGGTGTGCTGTTTCACAGGATCAGCTCTGGGGGGCTGGGGTGGGGGCAGAGAGAAACTGGAAGAATCCTATACCAGGCTGCTCCTCTGTTCCTGTGTCCTGAGGGTTTTGGCTGAGGCTCTCTGAGCAGCTTTGGTTGTCTTACCTGTGCTCACAGGCATGCCCACACTCCTGGGAGACTAAATCTCTTCCAAATGTATTTTGGTATGGAGTGCTGTGGCACAGGATCACCTCCAGCACAGATGGAAATGCCTGCTTCCAGATTTTTTACTTGAGTCCCTGCCTTGATTTCTCTCCATGATGAAAGTTAAAATAAATCCCTTATTTTTCTTCTCAAAGCTGCTTCTGGTCAAGTTATTTATCAAAGTAATACAAAGCAAATTAGGATGAGATCTTAGTCTATGCTTTCCCTTTGAGCTGAGGAAAAACATTACATTTGAACGGAGTTTTATACAGTCTACTCATTATTTCATTTTAGGCAGTCTGCTACTCTGTGTCATTTAATTGATGTGTCAGATGATTAACATTTAGCTGATAATTTTGGATTTAGATTTGCCATTTTATTATTTGTATTTACATTTTAGTGTGTGTGTGTGTTCAAGTGTGTGTGCACATGGCATGTTATGTTTGTTAGGGTTAGAGAACAGTTTGCATGAGTTGTTTTCTCTTTGCAGTATATGAGCTCTGATAATGAATTTTATGTCATGAGACTTAGTTGCCTTAGCCCCTGAGTCATCTCACTGATCCTTATGAGTTGCCTGTTATTTCTTCCAGTTTTCTCTTTATTTTGTATTTGCTGCTAATTTTTCTGTTTTTTGACTTTTAAACTTATCCTATATTGCTTTTTCCATACTGACTTTTTACTACAAAAACTTACAAATAATTGTGACTGGTTGCTTTATGAGACTTACATGACTTTATTGCAGTCTAATGAGAGCCAATATTTCATCAGCTTCACATGGAATACTGAAATATTACCAGCATAGCCATCCCATTATCCTCTTCTTGTGTAATTGTTACATTTCATCACTGTAAGCATTGAAAACCCTGTGAGACAATGTGATAGTTTTAACTTTTGACAGGGTAAGAACTTTTAGAACCCCAAGAGCAAATAGTTGGTTATCTATATTCAGAAACTATTTTGGTGTTTACTTTTGTAAACATATGTTGCAATTTCATTTTGGGCATTACTTTGACTTGGCCTGAAAACTTTCATTAATTGTTATTGTAAAGTGGGTCTGGTGGTAAAGAATTCCTTAGGTTTCATTTGTTGTTTTTGGAGTATCTTTGTTTCTGTAGAACATTTCTAGTGTTCATGGAAGTGTGGGCTGACAGTTCTTAGCTCTATGCTTTGTGATAGGAAGCTCATAGCCTCCAGTTATTTCCCCTGGTTCATGGCTGCCATTGCCTTTAGTTCTTAGTGGTTTGATTAGGTTGTATTGCTGTTTTGTTTTGTTTTGTTTTGTTTTGTTTTGTTTTGTTTTGTTTTTCGAGACAGGGTTTCTCTGTGTAGCCCTGGCTGTCCTGGAACTCACTCTGTAGACCATGCTAGTCTCGAACTCAGAAATTCACCTGCCTTTGCCTCCCAAGTGCTGGGATTAAAGGTGTACACCACCATGCCCGGCTTTGTATTGCTTATTGACTTCTTTCTGTGAACAAATATCTGACAAGGGTAACTCATGGAAGGAAGGATTCATTTAGGGTCACTGTTTTAAGGATACCGTTCATCGTGGCCAGAAGCCTTGACAGCAGGATCTTGAGGCAGAGGTCCAAGTAAGGAAGTAGAGAGGATGAATGCTTCTGCTTAGTTTTCTCTCTCATTCTGAGATTTCAGTTCAGAAAATGGTATTTCTCATATTTAGGGTGGGGCTTCTCAGCTCAACCAATGGAATCTTGATAATCTCCCACAGACATGCTAATGGTTATTCTAAAACCCATCAGGTTGATAATCAAGCTCAACCATCATAATTATAGTCTCTGTGTAGGGGTGTTTTTAAATGTATCTTCAAGATTTTCTCATCAATTCTAATCTGTATTGTTGTCTTACTAAACAGGAAACTTTATGCCACTAATTAATCTTTTTTTCCCCTGATCTTTATTCTTTTTTCCTTCTATGACTTCATAGACATTATAGCAAACTTATTATTATCGCTTTGCATGTCCATGATGTGTGGCTAGTGTTTTAAAATTTATCTTTTCTTTGTTAAGATTGAAGACATTTATTGGTGTATCATTACGTTCATCGACTAATATGGTGTCATTTCATTCTGTTATGGAGACCAATTAATGATGTTTATTTATCTGGAGTTATTTTAGTTTTTTTGTTTTAACATCAGCATTCAGTTCTTACTGCCTTCTTGTTCTTGCTTGAACCTTTTTGTAGATGCTTTAAGTTCTTTGATAGATAATTTTAGCATATTTTAATTTAACTTTTTATTGATTCTTGGTGAATTTCACCTCATGCAGCTCAATCCCTCTCATCTCCCTGTGCTTTTTTTACCTGCCCTCTACTCTTGCAATCTCTCCCCCACAAACAAATAAACAAATGAAAAACTATGTGGAGTCTGCGGTGTGTCCCACGGTATATATACACTCTTTTGTCTACACATCTTTACTTGCAAATGTTCATTCTAATGAGTCATTGGTTTGGTTTGAGACTTCTGTCTTCTGCTATTCTATCACTATTGGGTCTTTCCAAGGGCTCCTCTCAGATATTCTGTTGCTGCCCTCTGTCATAGAGATTCTGTAAGTTTGAATCTGCAGGACTGACCCTTTCATACACTCTATCAATTCAAAAATTGGGTAAAAGTTGAGGTGGGTCAACTCAAAGCCCTGTATCTAGGCCTGGGTGATAGCTGTGCTGGTCAGCCCACCAGCTTTCCCAAATCTCACCAGCAGAGCAAGCTCTCCAGGGCTGCCCAAGTTAGCTCACCCAATGCTAAAGCCAGCAAGGGACAATCCAGCTATCCTGCTCTCACACCCTCACCCTCAGGAAATGCTCGCCTGTGCCCCCATCCACCAAAGTCAGCTCTACTCTGCTGCCCAAGGGAGATGTAGGCCACAGCCAGCCAGGGGCTGGGACAGCTGTCCTGTCCCCATGATCTTGGGACAAGCTCTCCTGCCTGCTGCAGGTGGTGACAGGTAAGAGAAGGGAAAAATTTTAGCATCTTTTATTTTTGCATTAATTTTTTTTTTGATTCTCACATTAAGTTGTGAACTGATATCTTTCTGGTATTTCAGACAGTGATTAATTTTATATTTTATCTGGTTACTTTGCATAATCTTTTATGAGTTATAGCACCTTAAACAACATGGGAAATGCTATCATTGTTTTATCAGATAAACAATATGCATAGGTGTAGGCTGCATATACTCCTGCCCATCCTGTGGTTTGTCCAGCTTTCAATGTCTTCAAGCTGTAGTTTAGAATTGCCCTGCATGTGTACTACCCACGGTTAGTCTGAGCTCTAAACTGAGTCTTATTAGTCCAACTTTAAAATTATATGCTGTGCTGATTATCCACTCTCACTTGACTTTGGATTGAATTCAGAACTTAAAAAAAAAAACTTAAAAAAAAAAAGCCATGGTATCTTTCTCTCACTGATTTCCTGCCTGCTATTTTTGAATGCCTTAGATAGAACTCCTACTTTTAATTCTTAAGTCATAAAGCTGAAAGTTTAGGCTGCACTCTGTGCTATCCACTTTTGCCATGACTTCAGTATTCACAGATAAGATGAGAGAGGGATGAATGGCTGGGTAAAGCCACAGTAGGGATTACATTCACACTCCCTATTCTGTGGAATCTGGATTCATTTTTACCCTGCTGCGACCACCAATAATTTGCATGGGGTCTGTGGTCCAAGGAAATTGGAGGTGAAGAATTAGTCCAAGGGAGGTTTCATGATCTCTCCTAGTATGATGAACTTTCATGTCTGCTTTTTGAACCACAAACAAATGGCTTCCCCTGGAGTTCCTACACATCAGTACCCAGTTCTGTTTTTACATGTTTTCCACAGTGATGTCAGGTGGAGTGAATTGCCTACCAGCTTTGGGGGATTTGAATTATACTCTTCTGTCCTAAGGTGCTTGCTATTACTTATTGTTCATTTTCCTAAAATAACTGAGCCATGCACTTTTTCCAGATATTATTCAATAGAAGGGACAGGGCAGATTGTACTTAGTCTAGTGTATCTAAAAGTTCTAACTCTCTGGTCAAATATTTTATTACAGCACTTTCATACTTTACATATTTTACTGGAGAATAAAAGATTTTACTTTATGCTTCTTGAAAAAGATGTCTTTTGTTGTCAGAACTTTACTTTGCCCTTTAATATTTGTAAAATACCTTCAAGCAGGAAAAGTTTTGCTTATGTAACCAAGATATGAAAGGAAGGACTGGGGAGTTGGCTCAGCAGGTAAGACACTTGCTGCTAAACCTGTTAACTTGAGTTCAACCCTCAGATCACATGTGGTGGGAGAAGAGAACTAATTCCTGTTAGGTGGGCTCTTACTTCCACATGTGTGCTACACACACACATACACACACACACACACACTCACGCACACACACACTAAATAGATAAATATAAGAAATTAAAAGACATGAAAGATATTTTAAAATACATGAAGATAAAGTAGAAATGGCTTTGAGAAATGCAATACACACACACACACACACACACATATATATATATATATATATATATATATAGCACAAATATATATATGAAGTTAAAGAGTTCAAAATAACTATTATCAATATGATCAAATACCTTAAGAAAGATAAGAATAAATCCAGTAATGAAATCTATGAAAACACAAATAAGCAGTGGAATAAAATAAATTGTTTAAGACTTAAAAGTAGAAATAGAATTATTAAAGAAAAGTGAAACTGAGGGAATATCGGATATGAAAAGTTTAGGTGCTCTTACTAGGACCTTATGGACATATGTCAGCAACAGAATACACGAGATGAAAGAGAAATTCTCAGGCATTGAAGACAGCATAGAAGAAATGAATACCTTGCTCAAAGGAAAATTTAAATCTAAAAAAAAAAATCCAGGCATAAAGCATCCTGAAAATCTGGGACACCATGAGAAGAACAAATATAAGCATAACAGGAATAGAGGAAGATGAAATCCAAAGCAAAGGCATAGAAAATATGTTCTACAAAATAAAAGGATAAAATGTCTCTAAACAAAAGAAGGAGATGCCTATCATGGTACACGAAGCATGCAGGACACCAAATAGATAGGTCCACAAAAGAAATTTTCCATGGCACATAAACAACTACAAAGGAAAAAGACCAAATTAGATATAAAGGCAGACCTATGAGAATAAAACCCGATTTTTCAGTGGAGTCTCTAAAAGCCATTAGGGCCAGATTTTTTTTCAAACTCTAAGAGACCAGAGATGTCAGCTTAGACTACTATACCCAGAAAAAATTTTCAATCAGAATAGATGGAGAAAGACATCCGATGATAAAACTAAGTTTGAGCAGTGTATATTTACAAGTCCTGTTCTACAGAAAACAAATAAATAAGAAAAACAACAAAAAGAAAACAAACACCAACCAACCAACAAACAAAAAACTATAAGGAATAAACAATCTCAGACCAGCAAATCAAAAGAAAAGAAAAACAAAACAAAACAAAACACCCATATCATAACAACAAAATAACGGGAATCAACAAACACTGCTCATTGGTAACTCTCAACATCAATGGTATAAATTCCTCAGTTAAAAAAGACACATACTAACAGATTGGAATAAAAAACAAGATACATCTTTCTGCTGCATCCAGAAAACACATGGTAACATCAAGGGGTAGATAGCATCTAAGGGTAAAAAGATGGAAAAAATATTCCAAGCAAATGGACCCAAGAGGCAAGCTGATGTAACCATTTTAATATATAACAAAATAGACTTCAAACCAAAACTAATCAGAAGAGAGAGGGAAGGATACTTATTACAGGAAACATTTACCAAGAGCATTGAAATTCTTAACATCAATGCTCCAAACAAAAGTCATCCAAGTTAATAAAAGAAATACTACTACAGCTTAAATCACATACTGGCACACTTAGTAAAAGAAATACTACTTCAGCTTAAATCACACACTGGCACACTTAGTAAAAGAAATACTACTACAGCTTAAGTCACACAATGGCACACTTAGTAAAAGAAATACTACTACAGCTTAAATCACACACTGGCACACAGATAGTGGGGAACTGTCCCTTCTCTCACCAGCAGAAAGATCATCCAGAAAAAAATATAATTTTATATATATATATATATATATATATATATATATATATATATATATATAAAACAAAATTTGAGGAGATCTCACACTGGTAATGTAATGACACACCTGAAAACTCGAGAATAAAAATAAGAGATTTCACCTTCCCTTCCTCTCAAATAAACTGTCTGTGATTTTTCATTTTGTTTATATATTTTAAGATTATTGTCTTAGTCGGGGTTTCTATTCCTGCACAAACATCATGACCAAGAAGCAATTTGGGGAGGAAAGGGTTAATTCAGCTTACACTTCCACATTGCTGTTCATCATCAAAGGAAGTCAGGACTAGAACTCAAGCAGGTCTTAAGGCAGGAGCTGATGCAGAAGCCATGGAGGGATGTTCTTTACTGGCTGCTTCCCTTGGCTTGCTCAGTCTGCTCTCTTATAGAACCCAAGACTACCAGCCCAGAGATGGTCCCACCCACAAGGGGCCTTTCCCCCTTGATCACTAATTGAGAAAATGCCCCACAGCTGGATCTCATGGAGGCAATTCCCCAACTGAAGCTCCTTTCTCTGTGATAACACCAGCCTGTGTCAAGTTGACACACAAAACCAGCCAGTACAATTATCATTTATTTTTTGCAAATTTTTGGATGTATTAGTGTATTTCATAAGAATAAAACATATAGATCATCCAGCACCTTTCCTGCCTGAGGAGGGGTGTCTGTCTGGGAGCAGTCTCAAGGCCTGAACCAGTAGGAGGGCCATCTTTGCTCCAGTTCGCTTAGGCTCCGGTCTGCGCTGGGGAGAGTGTGGACCACAGAAGCTACACAGCTTCGGGACAGACAGAAGCAACTTAACTTCTGGGACAGAACCTGTTTCAGGCTCTAGACATTTGGGCACCTTCCTTGCCAGAGGAAAGGTGGCCACCTGTGAGGGCTCTGTCTGCCAGAGCAGGTGAGAGAGTCATATTGTGTCTAGGGTCCCTCAGTGGCTAGTCTGTTCAGGTGAGTGAAAAAACTGCAGAGGTAACACATCTTCTGGGATA
>NC_034597.1:27913697-27919838 GCF_900095145.1 Mus pahari | reverse complement strand
AAAAAAAAAAAAAAAAAAAGAAAAGATATCTGAGTGTGCTAGGGAGAAATACAAGAAAGAAAATCCAAGCAAAAGAGCAAGAATAGTCAATGGACTCCTATGACTGGTATCACAAGTCATGTGGAGCAGAGTGGACACTTGGCTGACCAATAGGGAGGAAAGTGTGAGGGCTGGAAGCCCTGTCAGGTGAACAGAATGTAAGAGTAGAAATAGAAAGAGCACCCAAAAAGAAGAGCTGCTACCTCTATGTCAGTAACCATCAGAGCAGGTTGATTGCCTTTGTACGTAGATATTTCATTTAAAACAGCAATGGGCCATGTTTAAGCTACATGACTAAATCTACATGACTTTGTTTGGGATTTTATTTCTTCTCCAGCTTTTTTCTGGGCATCACAAATAAAATTGTTAACTTTGTTTAGAGTAACTAAGATGGCTTACCTTTTTGCATCTCTGTGGTCTAGGATTTTACCTATCAATCAGAATAGTGTCAGGTGTCCCTCATGCATCACCCTGTGGTCTCTTAGAATTCTTAGCAACTCTTTTTAAATAATAGCTTCAAACATGCCAAGTCCTATTTATTAAAAGATAATGGGATATGACTCTCTCTCAGAAAAGTCCGCACCCACATTCTGGGGCATGTTTTGACATTTTGTCTGTGTCTTAGTCAGTGTCTTATTGCTGTGAAAAGATGCTATGACCACACAACTTTTATTTTAAAAAAGCAGTTAGTCTATTCTCATCATGGCAGTGAGCATGGTGGCATGCAGGCAGACATGGTGCCAGGGAAGTAGCTGAAGTCTGGGTCTGGATCTGTAGGTATCAGGGAGAGAGAGAAACTTGGCCCGGCTTGGACTTTTCAAAACCTCAAAGTCCACCCCCAGTGACACACTTCCCACAATGAGCCCATACCTCCTAACCCTTTCAAGCAGTGCACTTCCTGGTGACCAAGTTCATTCTTACTTAAATCACCACAGTCTGAAGAATGTCTTTTCTCAAACCTCCTGCTTAAGCTTGTATTAAAATATCTTTCTTAGTTTCCAATCCTACAAAAAGGAGAAGGAAGGAAGAAAGCAAGGAAGAGAGACTAAGAGAGAAAATGTGGAGGAGGCCAGCTAAGGGGTGAAAAAAGTAACTTAGATGTCACAGGGATCTTCTTATAGCAGCAAAACAAATGGAGATGATCTGTAATCCATTTTTGTTTATTTGTTTGTTTTCTCTTTTTTCTCTTTGTAATCCCAGTGTAGTTTTCTTGACAGTCATATTAAAGAAGAAACAGAGAACTCTAAAGAGTCCTGTACACATTTGAAGTGATGGATCTAGCACTTCCTGAGGCAGTTATTTGGGGCTGGTTGGGATCAAGAAACTGGTTTTGAAATCCTTCAATCTGAGACCTAGTGTTCCAAGTTGTATCTTGGAGATGTAGGTGTGGAAGTGATGTTGCAATATCCAATTTAAAAGCACGAGAAAGGATGCAGCTAGGATACAAGACTGCTTGCTGCAAACATTGCAGTTTCCAGGAGTGAAAAAAGTACTGAAGATCTGAAGAAAAAGGAAAAACTGAATGAGGAGCTGGAGAAGAGAAAGATCTAGGTAAATATGATTACAGGGGTCCATTGTCCCCAGGGGTCCATTGTCCCCAGTAGTTCTTAGGGGTTGGTGACCATGAATTTAAACAAAAATTCATTAGCAGAACTTTAGTTCAGCCATATTCTACTGCCTGGGTTTAGATTTAAAAATCAAACAAACAACTTTGACCACACTGCTTCTTAAAATGGTCATGGTGTCAAACTGCCATCTAAATATTTATGTTTATGCTCACAGAAATCAATATGTTTCATATTATAATAGGTAGAACCCTAAGTGAGTCTAGAGACTGAACTCATGTCATCAGCCTTGCTGGGAAGTGCTTCTGCCCACTTGGACAATCTCACCAACACAATAGGACAATTAAAAAAAATAAATTCATATTATAATAATATTGCTTGGTCTTTATATTACTCAAAGGAAAAGAATGTAGGCAGGGTTGGAAGGGAGTAGTTAACGCAAGGGCACATTACTCTTTGAAGTGCTGACAATAAGAGGCCTTGAATGCTCTTCCATAATTGGGGTGTATATGAACCTCCACAACCCCTCCCCCAAGCCCAAAATTCAGGGAACACCACTGAGGAGGGGCAGAAGGAGCCAAAGGATTGTGAAATGGTGACCTTAGACCTGACATGGCTGTTGTACACATGAACTCACAGCGGTTGTGACTTACAGAAGACAGCACAAGATCAAGCCAGTTAAAAGTATCAACCTGGAGGGGAGGAGGGGCTCCTGAAGGCCTACCCCGATCCTAGAAGAGGAACTATTGGCAGTTACAGGCTGCATTGTCAGGGAGAGTCACTTATTTACAGGAATGTGGCTATAGGTAGGCTCAGTGATAGGAGAGAGGTTACTGGGGAGAGCTGGACAGGAGAAGGGATGAAAATAGTCAAGATCCATTATATGAATGTATAAAAATTTTAAAATGGTTTGATTTTTCTTTTTTTCACCTTTTTATATGTTTATTGGCCACTTATGCATATTGTTGAAAAAATACTTGTTATAATTTTTTTGTGCTCATCTTGAAATTTAGTTATTTGCCTTTTTATTCTTGAGTTGCAAGTTGTATTCTTTATGCCTTCTGGATCCTAAAGCCTTATCAGATATATTTTCAAATTCTATCACTATGTGTTGTCTTCTCACTTTGTTATTTTTCATAAAGTTTATTTTATTTTTAATTCTGTATATGTGTATATGCTTATGTGTATGTGTGTGTACACGTCTGAAGGTTTCTAGGGAGGGCAGGGGAGTTGGATCCTTCTGGAACTAAAGGTCCTGTTGCTAACTAAGCTTACATACTCTGAAAGAGCACTATACACTACTAATTTCTGATGAATCTCTTCAGTCCCTCACTTTCTTGAGTGATTTTTCTTATATAAAATGTATTGATTTTTATAGAATCTAATTTATTTTTCTTTAACTAATCTCGCTTTTCTGTCATAGCACAAACAAACAACTCCGCCCAAAAGTAGCTTAACCCAAGATAACAGACACATACCTTTATATTTCTTTCTGAGTATCACAGTTGTATGTCTTATATTTATTGAATTAATATAGGTTTTAAGCCACTATTTAGATATGTTTTGTTAGGTAGTTATTTTTTACAAAGACTGTTGAATTATATTCTTGTTGAATTGTCTTGGTACACATAATGAAAATCAATTGGCTACAAATGTGAGGATTTATTACTGACCCAGTTCTGTGTCACTGAAGTAGAGGTATCAAATACAATTCAACTCTGCAAAAATTTTTGGCACTTTTGATATTCCACTTGCAAATGGCACCTTTTTCTTAACTTCCTTTTGGTTTGTTCATACTGAATGTGTGGAAGTATACATAGCTTTTGCTTATTTTATCCTGTAGCATTATCTCCAACAGTCTCTTTCCAGATTGGTAGGATTTTGTATAAATAACCTTATGCTATGTGGCAATAGGAGTAATTTTATTTTTCCTTCCAGAGTGGCTGCTCTTGGTTTTCTTGTGTTCCCTTCTCAGCTGCCCTGCCTCAAATCTGTACCACCAAGATAAGAGAACACCAAGAATAAACACAAGTATTGCTCTCTTAGCTCTCATCTTAGAATCAAGGATCTTATATCCATGCATGATATTAACTGTGGACTTCTCCTTTAGCCTCAGCACTTGGGAGGCAGAACCAGATGGATCTCTATGAGGTTGAGCCCAGCCTGGTTTACACAGCAAGCTCCAAGCAAGCCAATGCTACATAGTGAGACCCTGTTTGAACCCCCTTAAGTAAACAAACATACAAACAAAAACCAAGCAAACATTGACTATATATATATATATATATATATATATATATATATATATATATAAATCCTTATCAAGATTTTTTTTTGTTCCTAGGTTTGTTTTTTGTTTGTTGAGCATGAAAGATATTATGTCTTTTCAAATTCTCTTTTTCTATAAAGGTGACATGTGAAGTGCCTTTCTATTATACTAACATCATTTATTATAACTAATTATTTTTATCAACCTTCAATGCCAGAGATAAATTCCAAATGGGCATAATGTATACTCCTTTTAACACCTGCATGTGTTTAGTTGTATGATTATATTGAAGTCATTTTGCATCTTATCCTTAAAGGATGTGCATCTGTAATTTTCTTTAATGATAATGTATTGGCTTTTAGTGTCAAGCTAATTTTCATCTCCTATAACAAGATGGAAAGGTTGTTACATCATGTGTTATCTGATGTTTGTGAAGGATGGTTTATATCACTCACTGTTTGAGAAGACTCACTCCGGAAGCTTCATGCTCCTAAGCTTTCCTTCGTGGATTATTTTTTCACTACAAGCTCAGTAGATTCATTAATATTCTTCTATGTTTAGTTGTGTGATTTTGTTCATTAGTTGTAAAAAACATTAAAATTTTTCCATTTATTGACAAATTCATTTTTGTATTTGATCACCACGGGGATTTACTTATTCTAGTTACCTCATTTATTTGCACATGATTTCTCATAATAGCTCATTTTATTCCCCTTTCCCCATCAAGGTTAGTAAAGAGGTTCTCACCTTCTTTTCCTAATTTCTAAAGCAACTTTGGTTTTTTTCTTACTTTTTCATGTTCATTTTGGCTATATTTTCCCCAATTTTTCAATATTTGCCATCACTGGTCTTTTCTAATGTCTTTCTATTTTTGTTTATCTGCATTTCCTCTCTGTTTTTGTCTTGGGTTTAATTTGTTTCTGGTTTTGGTTGTCTTTTGATTTCTTAAGGTGATAGTTTATTTACTTCTATCTTTTCTTTTAAAATGTGCTTAGCATTACAATTATGAAATTTCCTATGAATACCATATTTCCTGAAAACCCTATCCTGACATTTTAGGTTTTCATTGTCATTCATGTTAAAGTTAATTTCTCACTTTTGCTTTGGTCTCTTCTTTAGTCATAAGCTATTTGAGCATACTTTAAATCACTTCTGTTTCTGAATCCTGCATTTTTGCATTTATTTCCACCTTTATTCCATTGTGTTCTGATAATACTTTTCCATTATTTTAAATTTATTGAGACATACTTTATTACTCAACACATAATATATCCTTCATATGATTCCATGCATACTTGAGAACAATGTAAGCTCTAACAATGAATGCCCATTAGGCCTACTTGATCTGTAGAATTGAGTGCCCCACTTTCAGTCTTGTTAGTCTATTCATTGGGAAACATAAGGGTCTTAATATCACTGTTTTTGCACATATGTAGTATTTCCTCAACTGAATAGGGAAAAACTATGTTGAAAGACTGTACAGAATTCACAGCTGTGCAGACTTGAAACCCTAAAGGAGCCTTGTTGTTGAATCCTTTCTTGGCTTTAGTTATTGGGGATCTCTCTCTACACCATTACTCTTGACTTGAAAGACTCAGTCAAATGCTGAGTCAAAAGACCCATTTAACATCCTTTTATTGAAGTGTCCTGGTGAATCTCAGCAGAGCAGGCACAGCAGATACCAGAGACTGGGCCCTGGGCATGACTGAGTTAATCTAAGAAGTATTGTACAAATGCAAGTGTAACTAGATCTCCATTTCTGTTGAGCAGAATTTCAATTATAGGTCAATAATAGAGTTGGATACCGAACTGGTTGAGGTCAGAATGGTCAATGTAACTCACAAAAAGTTGAAAGTCTAAAACTCTGAAGGGACAAAGAAAGCAACGGATATCACTGTATTAGAGATAAGGAGGGCAGATGTCAACCTGGAGATCAGGAAATCCTACTATGGCAAAACAAAGAATTCCCTCAAGGTGCACGCTGAGTCTGGAATAATACTGGTTTTACAATGTTTTTTTTTTATTATTATTTGAGAATTTGAGACATTAATACAATGCCTTTTGATTAAATCTAGCCCCTGCTCTTTCCCCTCCAGCTCTTCCCATAACCTACCACCACTTTCCCTTGTTAACTCCAGACACTCTTTTTCCATTTATTCTTTCTTTCTTTCTTTCTTTCTTTCTTTCTTTCTTTCTTTCTTTCTTTCTTTCTTTCTTTCTTTCTTTCTTTCTCCCTCTCTCTCTCTAAGTCTCTTGTCAATCTCTGTT
>NC_034597.1:27906626-27912836 GCF_900095145.1 Mus pahari | reverse complement strand
CAGTGCCTGGCAAACACAGAAGTGGATGCTCGCAGTCAGCTATTGGATGGAACACAGGGCCCCCAATGGAGGAGCTAGAGAAAGTACCCAAGGACCTGAAGGGGGCTGCAACCCTATAGGTGGAACAACAATATGAACTAACCTCTGGTTCTTAAGTCTTTCTGATCCTCTGCCATTGTGACACAGATGTTCCTCCTAGTTGCTTTGTTCATGCTTTTTCTCCAAGATGATATTCCCACCTCCTTAACTTCACACAGAACTTCCAGATGTCGGTTAGTTCCTTGTGCTCTGGCAGGAAGAAGACACTTGGGGTAAACTTGTCTCCAGACATCTTGCTGGAGGTCATCATAAACTCACTCTTGATCAAGGCAGAGTCTTCAGTTCTGAAAGGAGTCTCAGAGTCTCAACAGAGATCACTTCCTGTTCAGTCTTCCCAACTTATCTGTCCTTCCTAGGTTGTGGCACTAAAATCTATTCTTTATTGTCTCTGCTCACTTTTTGAGAGTTTGCTCCAGAGGTAGCATAGCATAATACGAAGAAGGCTTTGGAGGCACAGACCTTGAGCCTGATTAGTTCTGACAGGTACTGTCATTAAGAAAGTTGTTAAACATTTGTGTATGTACATGAATATACCACACAGGAGTGTAAATATGTGCATACAACTGGCACATGCAAACTGGAACAGGCAGGTGTGTTTATTATGTATGTGATATGTGAAACACTAGCACTGTGTCTGGCAATGAAAATGGTCCTTTTGCTATTGAGTCTGGAGGCAGGGAGATTTACCTCAGAAAAGCCAGCTCAACTCCACAAGGACATTTGGATATAAGCAAGTCAGCCAATGGCTTTACAGGATTTGTTTCTGAAAAATGACCATTTCTTTATAGCCAAACTCACTAGCTAGCACAAAGCCTTTAATATTAGGTAGAAGAACATTCCAGCAGACAGACAGACATTTTTCTATGTAAAACAGATGTGAATGTTTCCTCAGCAGGACGGACATGCATACCTGACAGACAGGGGCTGCCATGGTGTCTCACTGCCTCTCATAGCCTTTACCATTTCTGTGCTCTCTCTATGCTCACAGTAACAGAGATGGTGGTGGGGCTGCTGCACCTGGGTTTTGTTACCTTGGTTACAGATGTAGTCCCTAGTGGAGAAAGAGGAGAGAGCTGTATTTTTATAAGGGCAAATTATACTGACATTTAAATTGGAGGCAGCACAACAGAATACAGCTTCTGTGGAATGGGAGGCTGTGTGTTCCTTTTACAACCCAGGCAATAGAGTCTTGCCATTCCCACATGGTCCTCAATGTGTGTGTGTGTGTGTGTGTGTGTGTGTGTGAGAGAGAGAGAGAGAGAGACAGGTTGGTAGGGAGTAGAGTAGACTCATATGAGCCTTTAAAATGTTCCACGGAGTGGTACTTTGTCTGGAAACAGGGGAGGAATTGTTTTAAGTGAGATTCTGAGAGATTGGGTCAGATGGAGAGGTTCTCAGCACAAACCAGAGAAGATGAATCTAAATTGTCAGATGTGGACAAGAAGGGAAAGCCCCAAAGCCTAAAAGATATCAGTTGGCTTGCCAAATGGAAGGAGCCAGAGATGATGAGAGAGTAGGGTTAGGAATCAGTGTGGGAGTGAGAGAAATAGTCCAGGGGTGTAGAACAGAACGGGGACTCCATAGTGTTATCTGTTACTGGGGCATAGGGTCTGTGCAGATAGAACTGACCAGAAAGGTATAGCTTAAGATTATAGTATTACCTGGAAAGTGAGAGAGTAAGCAGGCACCTGAGTCTCAGCTTCTTTCCTATCTTTAGAGGAAAAACAAGGATAATTTAATTGCAATATCCTTTTGTGAGCAGTAGATAGTTTGAAGTCTAAAAACATCTTCATCCACCAAAGCTATTTGGAGCTTCCCATCTTCAATGTTGGTCATTGAGTCAATCAACAACCAAGCCTAAGTTCTACCAATGCTAGAGTGCTAAGTGACTGAAGATGTGATGTTCAGTCAGCTGCAGAATCCTTACGTTAACTCAGAATCCCTACTCAGAAGGTCAAGTATGTCTCCAGTGAGGAAGGGAATTAGGTTACAGATCATTGGTAAAGCAGAAAACCCAGAGACCTGGGGAAAAAAAATCTCAAAGTGACTATTGATAGAGTACAGATGGTCAAGGACTCCTTGGAGCCCCATGCTAATTGCTGGCTCACTCAGCCAGGAGCCTGAAGTGGACATATGAAGCAGCTGGTTTGCCCATTTTTAATGTACTTTTCTGGTATTCGGTCAACCAAGAACCATCTACTTATATGAGCCAGTCATGAGGTAAAGAGCCAGGGTCAGCCTTGAGAGGGTCCTCAAATACAGGTGTGTATGCATAAAGTTATATGGACTTCCATGTGTTTATTTTCTCTGTTTACATGTGGAAGGGAGGCTAGTATGTGAACATGTGTGCAAGTGTGTGTGTATGTATGCCCATTTAGGAGTAAAAGATTTCTTGGTGTAGGTACTTAGTCGTCAGGGAGTTCTGACTGTCGTCCTGAACATTCCTTTTATTATGTCTATGGTCTTGAATAAGCAATAGTAGGGCTTTAAGGCATATTTTTCTCATCAGCAAATGGAAATAATTTATCATTTTTCACTGTCATTATTGCGGGGGGATTATAATTAATATAAAACATCTGGCAGATGTCTCATGTAGAAAATGTAATTAACAAATATTTCTGCTTGCTTTAATTTGTACACCGTTCTCTCTTTGTATCATGGAAAGGAATTCTTTAAATGCTGTTCTTCTTCTCAAATGATGGAAGAGCAAATGACTCTTTAAGTAGGTACAGCCACAGTGTGGATGGTAGGCAATGGCTAGTACTTTGTAAAAGGCATGTGTCTACTTATTCTCACAATATACTACAGTGGAAACAGGTTGTGAGTTGGTGCATTGCACAAGGAAGAACAAGGAGGCTTAGAGCCTTCACAGGACCAAGGGCATCTCTTCCCATTGATGACCCACTAGGCCATCCTCTGCTACATATGTAGCTGGAGCCATGAGTCCCTCCATGTGTACTCTTTGGTTGGTGGTTTTGTCCCTGGGAGCTCTGGGGTATTGATTGGTTCATATTGTTGTTCCTCCTATGGGGCTACAAACCACTGCAGCTCCTTGGGTCCTTTCTCTAGCTACTTCATTGGGGGCCCTGTGCTCAGTCCAATGGTGGTTGTGTGCATCCTCTTCTGTATTTGTCAGGCACTGGTAGAGCCTCTCAGGAGACAGCTATATCAGGCTCCTGTCAGGGGAATGCCAGGTCCAGGAAGCAGGAGTGGGTGGGTTGGTGAGCAGGGGGAGGGGAAAAGGGGATAGAGGGTTTTCAGAGGGGAAACCAGGAAAGGGAATAATATTTGAAACATAAATAAGGAAAATATCTAATAAAAAATAACAATTTTCTTTGGGAAAGTCTGAGTGTACATTTGTACATTAAACACTATACCAAACCTTCCTTTAGTGAATGAATTTAACTTTCTTTAAATCTAGCATTCCCTAAGATTGTCTGTTCATTAAAACATGTTTCTATAAAGTATCAATAAATATCTTAATTCTGTTCAATACACACACACACACACACACACACACACACACACACACACACACACACACACACACACACACACACACACACACACACACACACACACACACCCCAAACAAGGAGGCCTAATCAAAGGAGCCATTATCACAGATTGCTATACCCAATTCATGGCTGTCAAATATTCTGACCTGGCCAGAAGAGGAGGTATCACATAATATTAAGATGCAAATTAAAAACTAAAAAGAAAATAATAAAAGAAGGTTAGAATCCATTAAAGTGTTCTCCTCATCATCAAGTCTTTGTGCTTGACTGTGATTTACAATTGATATCTGAGTTCAGAATTTTGCATATCAAAACTCCTTTCTCTGCAGACTGCAGCGATCAGTAGCTTATTGTTTCCACATAGAGTCTTGTAGTAAGTACATTGGGATCTGGCCTGCCTCTCCCCTTGGTTCAGAAATGAGTGGGTCTTTACCCTGTAGGCCCCATCCCTTGTAGGGGACACCTTGTTGTGAGCAAGATTCTTAAGGTGTTTTTTGTTTTTTGTTTTGTTTTGTTTTGTTTATGAAGATGGCTCAAACTGTTCTTGTGAGTCCCAAATATTGGAACTCTCCACTCCACTTTGGCAGGGATTTATGGAAATGTGTTGTGCTGACACCTTCAGCAAGCAGCATGGTGTAGCAGTCACGGTGGGGTCTGGACCATGTTGGTCAGAGACAGTCATTGCTTCATGAACTCTAGAAGCTCAAAGTTGAAAAGAGATGGAGTATAAAGAGCGAAGAGCAGAACATAGGTAAGATGCAGAGGGAGGTAATGCTGAGACAACACCAGGAAGATGTACCTGAGTGCTGTGTTATTTCTCTTTGTGGAAGTTTCTTTAGGAAGGGGCTTAATACTTGGCTACTGTTAAGGTGGGCAAGGGGAGTGGCTGAAGCAAGATATCCATGCTGCCCACAGGTACAACCAAAGTGTGAGATGTTTGCAATAGTGCCACCACATTCATGTCTTCTAGGTTGCCACCACCTATCTGATAGGGAAAACAAGGATTCAGGGTCCTTATTAATTTTCATCGCCCACTCCAGAACCTTCTTAAGCATACAGTAATCTCTGGCCCTGTTTCATCTTTGAGAACTGCTACACCCACTCCAGTAGTGACATGCATGACAGGCCCAAAAACCTGGATGCAGTCCCGAGGCCAAAAGTTCACAGAAACGTATTCTCCTGGAACCTTGGCATTCCCATAGCACGAATACCCCAAATTTGTCCCTGCGATAATGTGGAGGGTCTTACATACTTTCTTACTGTATTTTACTAGATAAGAGTTAGAAATTGCAGGGCAAGCTTAGCAAAGTATACTTAGAATCTTCATTGCAGTCAGGTATGGCAGACTACATTGCATATTAGAAGAAAGTTGGTGAGTTCTTCTGACAAATGGAGATTCCCTACAGATACTTAAAAGAGCAGCCAAATTACTCCCATATACAGGATTTTACCATGGCCTAGGAAGAAGGTTGTGGTCTAAGAAGGAACTGGAGTAAATACTTAGAAATATAGATAGCTGAGTCACTGGCATACACAGGAATTTACAATGGCCTAGGGGGAAGGTGGACTATACAATAGACTAGAATTGGAACTATAGCAAGGACATGAAGCCCTTGCCCCTGGCTTCTAAGATTAAGCTGGCCTTAGGTGGGGCTGCTTTTGATCCCAATTGTTAATATTGGTTTTTATCCCAGTTGGTTCCTTTTTGTATGTATTCCTCTGTTTTGTGTAAAAGTCACTTATAAGACTGGTGCTCACTTTGAGACAAATTGCATTCAGATACAGCACACTCCCTTGTGTCCTTATTTGTTTGTCACCCTTCTCCCTGTCCACCTATAATTGGAACCCTGATTTCTCCATGGATTGAGAGGGGCCAACTGAGGCTAGTCCTCAGCAAAAAACGAAGACAGATTTTCATTTCCTCTGTGAATAATCATTGTTTTAAAACCCAAATATGAATATTTGTTTAATTTTCTCTTTAAGCCTTAATACTTTACATTAATAAAACTTTCTGTTGTTTTGTTAGATCAACCAGCAGTCTGTTCTGATTTAGAAGGCTTTCAAGAAGTTTACATTCTTCTAATTGGACATAAGAAACATAAAATTGTACATATTACTTGGAATCACATAATGCCCTTATATGTGTGTACATAGGGACAAAGTTTAAATAAAACTAAGCATGTCTATCTTGTCAAACATTTATCCTTATTTTATAGTGAACACATTGAAATTTTTTCCTATTGTAGTTTGCTCAAGTTATTCCCCCACCCCAATGAGTTGAGAACTATGATGTTGAGAAGAGACCTCAGAACCAGGATGACTGAGTATAAGACAGAAGTAGGAGAAATTACAGAAGCTTGTTCCAATGGACTGAAGGAAATTCAAAACTAAAAAGAAAATAATAAAAGAAGATTGGAATCAATTAGTATCCTGCGCTAGTCATTCTTCCTCCCCTTCATCCTCATTTTTATCTTCTTTACCTTCATCCTCATTCCCTTCTTCATAATATCTTTCTTTTTCTTCCTCTTCTTCTTCTTCTTCTTCTTCTTCTTCTTCTTCTTCTTCTTCTTCTTCTTCTTCTTCTTCTTCTTCT
>NC_034597.1:27895443-27906196 GCF_900095145.1 Mus pahari | reverse complement strand
TCCTCCTCCTCCTCCTCCTCCTCCTCCTCCTCCTTCTCCATCATCTTCTGCTTCTTATTCATCATCATCCATATCAGGAACTAAATCATATTACAGTGGATGAGGTCAAATATTGTCTTGATGACTTTGCCTAACTCAACTGCATCTACCTCAGAATGCTTAGCAAACTGGGTGAAGCAGCTCTGGTTCTGCACAATGTCGACTCCTGCTGGTCTTATTCTGCATTAGATCTGAGCATTTTGTCAAATCCTTTCCATATTTCCATTTGATTTCAGTGGACTTTGAAGATGGGTTACCACTCTCATTCAGATCAAATCCTTTGGAAAGAATTGTATTTTCCAAGTTTCATCAATTCTCATCAAAATAAAAATTTTTCCTGTAAACTGATTTTGTGCCTGCAGAATCTTGTCATGGTTATGGACAAATACTGCAGAGCTTCTTTGTGTTCCTTCCTTACAAGTGTAGATACTTGGGAGTGCATGACAAATGTTGTTACCCCAAAATATGGGATTTTGATGATAAATTCTGCTCTACTTTCAAATTTTCCTTATTGGCTAGTTCATTGGGTCTATTTATATTGTGCTTTGTAAATGTGTTCAAGTGCTTCTTGATGTTTTTATTCTCCTCCTTTTGCCAGATCAGGAGAGGCCAGTCAGCTTTGCAGCAGAAACTTGTCTGGGTTTCTTAGGCTGGGACAGGAGTGTAGATTGCCAGTTCGGGGCCATTGCAGGAGGGGAGTGTCTAGAAGCTAGAATCCAGAGCTCCCTCCTGTATGATCACACTGGTTTGATGCATGTTCAATTGTAACTATTCTTATTGTCTAGAATGCACCTTCTGTAACTTCAGAGAGGTAGACCTAGGAAATTCTTCAAATTATTTCAAGTGGAAGCAAGGTGTTAACTGAAACCCATGTCCTCTAACTTGACTACACCTCTTTCTCAGGTGGGCTCCAATGTGAAGAAGACCATTATTGGGATCCTAACCTTGCACAGAGTTACTCCTGCTGCCACTCTGGCATTCATGTCTCATCTGACGCCTACCAACTAATATCACATGGCATAGAACCCCAAAATGACAGTCCCATTGATCAGGTCCTCGAAGTGTAGTTGTCTGAACTACTGTCAGAGTTAAAGCTCTGTCAGCTGGGCTTCACTTTATCACTTATAACCATGAAGAAGCCTAAAATGTGGTTAATAATTGCTTTCACAGAACGTAGTAAACTTCACCTAAAATTTTATGTATTTCTTGGTTCACCTTCTTATCACACAAGCACATGAACACAATCTGTAATACACAGGTTCTCTGGGTTTTCTTTCTTCTCCTTTTTTTTTTTTTTTAAGTTTCCATATAGATAAGGATACTTTGTGAGTGAAATAGATTCCACCTAAGCCAATTTAGGTTAAACACAAGTGAGTGTGGGATTTGATAGTTTTGGAAAGTGCAAAGTTAAAGAGTAGAATTGACTCAGGAAGGAACTGACTCAAAACTACCAATATATCATTAGGGAAATGATCAAAGCACAAGTACTATGAGGAAACCAAGTTTTCTCCTGTGTTCTATGTTGCCTGGGGATTTTTTTAAAAAACCTCCCTCAGATGGCTTGCCTCTGGGTTTTTCTCAGGCAGGTGTTTTCTACATGGTTAGAAAAGTTGGACTTGTAACTGACTAGCCTCATGCACAGGCAGCAGAAATTCTCTTTTCAAACCCCCTAGGATCCCTAAAGCTTGATCTGGAAAACGCTCAGCTGGGTTACCAGGCTTGCATTGACCCCTGATATGAATCAACCACATGCAGACTCATGCTTTGATCAGAATGTGCTTGGACTCACTAAGACATGTTCGGTCAGAGGGAGAAAGTTTGAGGGAAAATGAGCTCCGATACTAAAAGAAATGGAATTAGTTGTAGACAGAAAAACAAACAATGTATCTAATGGTTCGATTTATTTGTCTTTTGCAATATTGGGGGTCATGGGTCACTGGTCTGTTTTCTGTTTGCTTGTTTTTACAGTTTTTTTCTCCCATAATGGAAACCTTGTACCTCCTTTGAGAAAATGATACACATTCTGAATGAGTAATTCTAGGCTGACGGATTCTTCCTGCCTTTTCAGATTTTTCCCATGGCTCTTGCCAACCACAAGGATTCTTGAAGCTAGTGGTGGGAGGAATTCCTATGTCAAGGCTCTGAATTCTCTCCATTAGATAGGGAATAAGCTTCCTTTGTGCCTTACCAACAGATTTTGAGAAGACTTTAATTCTACTTCTGATGTCTAACTATTCTGTTTAAATAATTACTGGTAGATGTTTCAATATAAAACAAGTACATACTCATTAAAATATTTGGAAAATGTAGAAAGTTAGGAGGCAGAAAAGGCATTGGTAATCTTATATTCCCAAACAACTGCTGCTGATCCGTGTTTCAGAGCACTACCATCCTACAATTTCATTATGAATGGCTTTTAAATATTTTTGTTTGCTTTGCATAGCAGTAATCATGCTGTATACACAATTTTGTATCCCTAAGTATAAAATTATAATGATAACATAGCAGAAGCTTTCCCCTGTGTTATTATAAGCCGTTCCTAAATATCCATTGTGAACAGTTCCATTGATTGAATCATTTCCTTCCTATTGGACGTTCAGGTTATTTGCAGTGTTTGAATAATGCCGTGATGAACACTTTTATAAATGAAACATTCCCTACACGGGAGAATTTTTTCTGCTTAGTGTAGATTGCGTGGAAATAGGGCATGTGTTCATGTATGTATGCTGCCCTTTCAAATAGCTGCGAGACACAGTGCAAATAAGAAAGCAATATCCTTTTCCATGAGGAGTCGTATTGTCTTATGCAGGAGAGTTGTTTTTTAAATGATACCGATTTCCTGCACGATGAATGGCTTCTCTTGGAGTGGTAGAAAACAAAACTTCTATATGTCCAAGGTGAACAATCTTTCTAAGATTCCAAAATTTCTCCCCTGAGTTGTATGTGTAGTCCATCTTTTTAATAATACTATATGAGTTACACCAATCACCTTATTCAGGATGTAGAGTTTTTTTTTTAATTCTGATTTTATTAGAGAGGTGGTACTTATTTTTAATCTACTTACAGATAAGTAGATATTTAGATAACTAATGAGGCTTTGAATTGTCATTTTTATTTGTTTCTCCAAAGAACAACAACAATTGTCTATGTTGACTGCAGATAGCCTTTTCAGTTTTTCCAACAGAGAATGTTAAACAGACATTAAATAAAGCTGCCAGATCTGGCTTTTAGATAGGCAGAAGGTGTTTTGTGGCACACACCCAAGATTTATGCTTTCAGTTTCTGGCTGGACACATGCAATTGGATCATTCTGTTTCCAACCCTCCCCTTAAAAATAGATACATCTTGGGTTATTTTTTTTTTTTTGTCTGTGTCATGTTGGATGTCTGTAGGAAAGCCTGGGGCACCACTGAAGAGTCTAGAATGGGAGGGTCCAGTATGACCTAACACATTGAAACTCTTTCCCTATTTAGATGCCCACCGGAAACCTGGGATATTATGGCTACAAACCAAAACCAATTCTGTACTACTTGCTCCTGTTCTTAGCCATGACATGCTTGTGAATCTTTCTAGAAGCTCTGTCTCACCACAAAGCCAGCTAAATACCTTCTTGTCTGCTCTAAGAGAAAAAGGTGAGGTGCTATGGAGTGACCAATGTGCCAAAGCCTTTTTTTTTTTTTTTTGGTTTTTTGAGACAGGGTTTCTCTGTATAGCCAGGCTGGCCTCAAACTCAGAAATTCACCTGCGTCTGCCTCTGCTGAGATTAAAGGCGTGCACCACCACTGCCTGGCACCAAAGACTTTTGAGTGAGTGGTTAGGAAATCACTTTTAAAGAGTTGGGCCTTGAGAAGAGTCTCAGATGACCTTGTAAATGATTGCATACATGATAGAGGAACAGCTGACTATTTAGATATTATGAGATATTTACAGATTCAATTTTATTTAGCCCACATTTCAAAGAGCAACACTGTGCCTGGTACACAGATATGGTTTTGTGGGAAGGCCAGAGCCAAATTTGTAGCTATGTGAGTGTGAGTCTAAAGTTTGTGCCTTTTCAACCAAACCACATTATGTTCTATAAATTTAGATGAGCCATGGGCTTCAGTCTTGGGCACTGGTGAAAGGTGACAAAAATCAAGGATAGGAATCACACACCATTTCTTACCTAATCTGAAACTCCCCCATGATTGTAACTGGAAAGTAGACCTTTGTGGGAAATTTTGAGTGAGGGGAGAAAGAAACATGGTTTATTGGCTCAGGAAATTTTATACGTGACCTTCTATACCTCCAGGGGCATGTATACCAGGAGATAAATGACACTTTTCTGTTTATCTTAGTGCGAATAGCCTATTAGTATACTGGAGGCTTTGTCCTAGGTAGGCAGGCCATCATGTTGTAACAGAACAGGTCCCATATACTGCCCATTCTGGCAGGTCTGTGACTTCTTTTCTTTTCTTTTCTTTTCTTTTCTTTTCTTTTCTTTTCTTTTCTTTTCTTTATTAGATATTTTCTTCATTTACATTTCAAATGCTATCCCAAAAACCCCCTATACACTCCCCTGCCCTGCTCCCCAATCCACCCACTCCTACTTCCCGGCCCTGGCATTCCCTTGTACTGGGGCTTATGAACTTCCAAGACCAAGGGCCTCTCCTCCCATTGATGGCTGACTAGGCCATCCTCTGCCTTCTTGGTATTAGTTTGGCTCTGGATAGCTTTCTATATCTTCTTTGGGTTTAGAATGAACCTGGAAGGAATGAGGGATTAATAGCTAGACAGACCACACTAACAGGGGACCGAAGCCCTGGTTTTCTTCCAAAGTATACGGTATATTTACTGATGATCTCTGACACAGAATGTAGATAGCAGGGAACCAGGGTCCCTTGACTTGGCAAGGACTGTGGCCAACAGAAGAAACAGGAATCCCTGAGATTTACTGTGCCCAGACCCAGCAGGGTCCAGCAGAAACTTTGACATCTTGATTGTGTTCTTACTCAGTCACCCACAGCTAATGCATCTTCCTGGCAAAGCAGGTGTCTTCCATAAGGAGCACCATGGGGCAGATTGTTATCATAAGAGCCTGCCAAAGTCTGCTCTAAATTGTCCCTGGACCAGTTATAATAAACCAAATAGCTACAAATAGACACCAATTTGCAGAAATGTGAGCTGTACAAAGTATGCCTTCGGCTTCAGGATGAGAGGAGAGTATGTGGTTGAATATCAGCTTTGTAGGGAAGGAGCTTCAGGTTATCACGTGGCACTGCAGTGGACTCCACTCTGAAATGGCAAATTGCTCCAACCTTTGTGTTTTCTTGAGTTTGTCTGTATCCTGTCCCACTAGGTGTGCACTTTTAAGCTGGCTGACTTCAATCTTGGGATACTTGGGCCTTTGAGAGAGAAAGCCCTTGAGTTCCAGTTTGAGCAGGGTACAGTGATGGGATGCAATATGATTTTTTTTTCTTGTCTTGCATCATGGCCATACAGAGGGAACTGAAACTCAAGATCCCCTTGAAAGAGTGGAGTGAGTATGGTCATTGTCACACAGTGTCACTCTGCATAGGCCAGTCCTTAGAATTAAGACTCTATTCTGGATCTTGGGGGAAAAAACACAGTAAAATCTATCAGTTGTCTAGATGCTAGAAATTTAGTAAGCCAGGTATGAGGACACTCTACTTCACTCACTAGCAATTCACTGACAATACATGCCATGCGACTCAGTCACTTTGGTGGACAACTTCTGAAGGTCAAAATGGAGGGCTGGGAAATTAATTCCTTGTTCTTTTTCTCCCATAAGTTAACATGCTTTCATGCCTTCCTGTAAAAAAAAAGCAAAAACAATTGTATTATTAAAAACAGTATTTTATGAAATTTAGAAAGAAAACAAAGCAGAGAAGAAATATTGCCCACAATCACACAATTGCAAAGACAAATAATAACAACACTTCAGCAAATTCCTTTTCAGTGTTCACTGGCCCACTTGTTGGCAATTAATTTTTACCCATATTTGATTTTACATAATGTGTTATTACTATCTCTTTATAAATAACTTTAGAGACTACAAATATTGCAACAGATGGGGACAATATAAACTTTTTTTGCAATTACTGAGCACATAGTTTTAAATATTAATTCTCACAAAGAAGTTACAATGCAATGAATGCCTGCAGACAAATATTTTCTTGGATTTAGAAATATTTCTTGATAGAGTTTTAAAAAGTACAATTACTGCATCAAAATGAATCAAATATACCTAGTATCCTTAAATTTTTTTCTGACTTTTTCAGAACTGTATATGCTTAAATTGTATACCATGGTGTTTAGTTCTTGCAGCTAATCTCCCTTTTGATACACATGTGGAAACATAACCAGTATCCGACAATTAACTAACTCTAGTCATAACTGCTCAGCAGGTCTCTGGAGTTATAATACAACTCTGTGTACTATTGCCTACTATTTTAACTGTCAACTTCTAATTTATTTAAATAAGTTTTATATTTACTTTGCTCACTCTAAAAGATCAAGCAAAAACTGTCTCTTGGCTCATGTAAAGGAAGTAAATGGAATGACTTCTCTCTTTATCTCTTTTTCCTTCCTTCTTCCCTTTCCCTTCCTTCCTTCTTCCCGTTCCCTTCCCTTCCTTCCTTCCTTCCTTCCTTCCTTCCTTCCTTCCTTCCTTCCTTCCTTCCTTCCTTCATCCTTCCTTCCTTCCATCCTTCCTCTCTTTCTTTTTAGCCAAAGAAATCAATAAACTTAAAAAAAAAACCCTTTTCTCTCATTCTCTGTGAATGTCATATCATGCATCCCAATCCCCTCCTGTCCCCTGTACCCATCCTCCCCCTTGCTATTTTCCTCCAAACAGAGGGAGAAAAATCACATGCAAGTTGTGCTTCACAGTGTGTACCCTCTGCTTATACTTTGCTTGTAAATGTTCACCCATTTCCAATGACTCCTTGCTCTAGTGTGAAGCCTCTGGTTTCTGCTACTCCATCAATACTGGAACCTCACACGGACTCATCTCAGATATACTGTTGCTGCCCTGTGTCATGGAAATCTATAGGACTGGCCCCTTCCTGCACTCCAGCAGTTCACTGATAGGGTAGATGTTGGAGTGAGCCAACTAAAAGCCCTGAATGTGGGCCTGAGAGGCATGTGAGTTGGTCTGACTCACAGATGTCTTTCTTATCAGCAACCCCTGTGCAACAACACCCCTCCCCCCCGCATGTCCAGGTCAACTCTGCTGTGCTGTGTAGGTGAGGTTCAGGGCTCTCCTGAGTGATGCAGCAGATGAGGGTCAGGGTTAACTCTCTTGCTTTCATGACCCCTGGGCCAGCTGTCCTACCTGCCATTGGTGGCAAGTGGTAAGGGTAGGGGAGGGCATGTCTACCTTGCCCACGATGCTGCATGGCAGACAAGTTGAACCACTAGCTCTCCCATGCTAATACCCTCTAGACCGGCTCACCTGCAATCTCTGTATTCAGGGCTAGCTCTACTACACTGCCAGGTGAGGTTCAGAGTCCTCTTTTAAGTGTTATAGAAGGTGAGGGGGAGGGCTAGCTCTCCTGCCTGCTGTAGGTGGCAAGGGGTTGAGGGGGCATCTCTTCTTCACCCATGTCATTGCATGTCAGACAGATCTCCTACACTCATGTCCCTAGGGACAGCTCTAGTGTACCTGGTCTGAAACCAGGGTCAGCTCTACTGTACTTACCAGGTGGGGTACGGGGCCTGATCTCCTGAGTGCTGGAGCTGGTGAGGGGCAGAACCAGCTCTCCTGCTCTCATGATTCCAGGCCTGGTCCTTCCCAGGCATGTCTAAATGGCTCCTTGTGTCTAAGGCTCATTCCCACCCAGGCCCAAGGTCCCAGGCAGGTTTTCTAGTCTCCAGCTTACTCCTTGTTCTGGAAGCCCATCTGGGCCTGTGTGGTCCTAGAGTGGTAGTTGTCTTGGACTCACTTTTTTTTTTTTTCAGGGAGTGTTACACCACTAATCAAATCATTCAGATGTTCGCAGGTCAGAACACTGAGCATGACATAGGCTTTCTCCTCTCTGCGGCCTACTGATGCAAATCTGATACCTGTAATACCTCTAGGGTCCAAACTTAGTCTCCTTGATGTAACAAAAAAGTGAGTGTGTATGTGTAGTGTGTGTGTGTGTGTGTGTGTGTGTGTGTGTGTCTGTATCTGTGCGTGTGTGATTCTAATTGTTTTGTGAAAGTGAATCCAAACAGAAACAATTACATTTTCCTAATTTTTGTACTTTACATTAAATGACCATAACCACAACCACAACAACCTTCACTAAGTGTACAAAATTTGATTTTCATGTTGGCAAATGTGCGAAATATTTACCAGCCTATTCCAGAGCACAGGACAAACATACTTGGTACCTGAGTGTGTTTGTGAGTCAGCAGCTCGGAGTAGCCGCCTTGTCTGATGGGGAACTGGTGCTGTACAAGAGTCTCTGACCTGTCACTCACAGACGGATGGAATTTGGAATGTCAAACAAATCGAACTTGGTACCCTGCAGATGGTATTCGGAATATACCCATCTCACCCGCAGTTATCCCAGCCTAGAAGAAGCTCACAGGAAAGAGTAGCATGAAGAATAGAAGTGTGAACATCAGTGTAAAGTAGCGCACACATGGTTGAGCTTTCACACCCAGCTAATTATGTGGCTGGTGTGCTGCTTAGGCTTTTGTCAACGTGACTCAAGACCGAGTCACTGGGAAGAAAGAACTGAATGTGAGAAGTTGCTCCCACATGATTGGCATGTAGGTATGTCTGTGACATATTTTTTTTTATTAATAAGTGGTACGAGAGGGCCTAGACCATTGGGGGCAGGGTCCCTCCTGGGCAGGTGGTCTCAGGTTGTGGAGCAAGCCTGTAAGCAGTGGTCCTCTATGGTTACTGATTCAGTTCCAGACTTGGCTTCCCTTGGTGATAAAGTACTACCTGGAAATGGCAAATGAATTAAGACCTTTCTTCTCCAAGTTGCTTTTGGTCAGTTTTTTATCATACTGACAGAGAAGCAAACGTTAAAGAAATTATAAAGCCTATAAATAAGGAATTAGAATAATATATTTAGTTCTTAGACCCTAAGGAAATTCTTTTAAAATAGGGCTAAACAGTGTATCTATTTACATAGTATCTATATAAATAATAATATATAAATACATACTTAATTTCATTGTAATTATAAGCTCATATTTGCATATGTATAGCCAGAGGACTTCAATAACTTATATATTTATAAGCATTTAATTATGCTATAATTACAGCTATTATATAATAAATACAAGTACATACATATATGTATATATACATGAACATAAGCATATGTATGGAAATAAAGACACACACACACACACACACACACACACACACTCAGAGAGAGAGAGGAGGGGGCATTTTTACCCTTTACCCCAGGCACACTAAATATTCCATTTTCTATTAAATTATGCTATTTCAGTAACTGAGAATCCATTAAGGATCTCTTAGGAGCTTTATCTGAGTAGTCATCATGACAATGACAGAATCAAGAATGTAAAGCCTAATGTGCCATGTACTGTATATTGAGAGACTATTCCTATATATTTTCTTGTTTGACTCCATTTGGTTGATTGACATTGTCCCCAGTGTATGGATGAGTTGAGTGATATTGTGAGGTTAAGAGAGTCACTCAGGCTGCAGAGTGAGGAATTGAAGCAGCCATGGAGGGCCATTCTCAATGTAAAGAGATGATGAGTAATTTTGTGGTTCCATTCTTGTGTATTCCTGCTTGGAAATTTAGAAGTCTTGCCAGTATAAGCTTCACTGATTGAATAGGGATGATTCCTGTGTGGCACTGAGCCTGCAATGCTGGCCTTTAATTTAATAGATTCAATCAATGCCCACCAGGGTTGGTTGCCCCCCATGGCTGAAGCTTAGAGAAGGGAGTTAGTTATCTCACAGTGAGTCTCAAAATAAAATATTGAGGATTACGTATAGTTGCGAAATCTTACCCCAAAATCTAGAATTTTTTTAAAAAAGTAGCTGTAAAGAGACAACTTTTCTAAGTCATAGAACAAGCAGTCACAAAACCATAAAATGAACACACTTCTTAGGAGTCATGATGGCGCATATATGTAGCATCTCAGGCTCTCACAGCCAGAGGTGGGTACCATCTTAGTGAGATGAGAGGTCTCTGAGTACTAGAGTGGGGCTCAGCATTCAAATGGTGAAACCATAGAAAGAGGGGCTGAGCTCAGAGTCTGTGTTGGTAAATGACAAGCTGAGTTTCAGGAAATGGATCCATATAAACTGTGCCATATCCCTGCTGTATAGACATTTCAGCATGAGACCTGGGAGCTAGGCTTCTGAATACTACCCCTTCCATTGTTTGTAAACTTAATCTTGGTCTCTGAGAGTTCATATGACATTTTCGACCAATAATTTACCTCGACTAATATTTGCAGATGCATTTGGAAATTTATTACAAGAAATATGGAATCTAAGTTCAAACCATAACCAACTGTTAATCAAGGGATGGAATGGGTTAGAACCTTCCATTTCAGGCCAGAAAGCAGAGATCATATACCATGCCAAACCCTACGGTAGATGTTTATGAGGAAATTTTATAGCCTCAAGTACCTACATTTTTAAAAGTGAAGAAAATAATAAAAGCATTATGAATCTTTTTTTTTCCTTTTTTATTATTATTTTCTTTATTTACATTTCAAATGC
>NC_034597.1:27874109-27895432 GCF_900095145.1 Mus pahari | reverse complement strand
TGGGGAAAGGCGCTGGATGCCGGGGGACAACTCCCAGGCGAACACCCCTCCTAGGGCGGGGACAGGTGCCGGTGCCGGGTCAGCCTGGGGACTGCTCGCATTATGAATCTTAAAATTTCAAAGAACAACAGGCTGAATCAAGATGAAATGGAAGGGAACACTGAGATGCTAACAGAAATGGGAGATGTAGCTTGGTGTTAGAGGGATTGCCTAGGATATGTAAGACCTGGGGTTTGATGGGAAGATGAAAAACAAAATGAAGACATGAAGACAGTAACAGAACTGAACAAGAAATAAATAAGTTGAAGCACAGATTGTAGAAGAGAAACATTGTGCTGTGGAGTAAGCCTTGGACATTTCTGGAATACTCTTGACTTGATCCTGCTTTCTAGAGTGTGAAGCATTGATCAGATATACTCTCTATTTCCTAACAGATACATTCCAAGATGAAATTTAGTTGATATCATGGTAGTAGCAAGATGAAAGGGATTCAATGATGTGATTATATTGTAGTCTTAAAAAATTTACTAAGCCATGAGGAAAGGTATGTATTACTGTGGTTAGCATAAGATTTAGTGATCGAAAAATCATATTTCTGCTACATATGCAAATAAAATGTTGAGTTCAACTCAGTTATCTGTCATATATGTACCTGCCCTCCTATCATGTAAAGGCATAGCAACAAGGGCCATGCTATTTCAGTTCTTCTCGTCACTTTTGCAATACACTTGACTTCAGAATTATAAGCTAAGCAAGTATGCATTTTTTTATGTTGCCCATCCTGCGCATTCTGTTATAGCCCCAGATAACTCACCAAAACATAGGATTCCTATGAATTCCTGAGTCTGTCATTATGATGGACTTGATAATGATGCTACCAGTACTGTTTGCAATTCCTATATTTATTGAGCACTTACTTGGTGTCAACAACATTGCAACATTGATATATTCATCCTTATAATATCTTGACAAGATACATTTTCTCTCCGTGTCAAAGGGGGCATAGTTAAGTTTCATTTAGGTGACATCTATTAAGTGACTTCTTTAGGTTTCAGTCTTCTCAGTGCTAATGACATGCTACTGAAAAATATGAACAGCTCCATGCCTTCATGAGTTTTCACTCTAAAAAGCAGCTGTTCAATGTTGCATGGAATAAAATTTTGAGCCTGGCCCATGCTCTCTATTACTTTTAATTTTCCCCTATTAAAACTGGCAGAAAAAGTGGAAGAAGACAGTTTTCAGCATTAGCATACACTGACCACATGGCTCCTTGCTCACCATATGCACATCGTTGCTTCAGAAGGTGGTTTATTCAAGGATGCAGCACTATGTCACTATGTCTGATGCATAAAAGAGCTCTATAAACATTGGTCAGTGATGTCATTATCCACTTTCTTGTCTTCTATTCTTCACCTCTTTTACCTCCCCATATATATCTCCTACACTGACATCCTGGCACTTCTGCATGTTAGAGCATTTGATGCTACTAAGATGTCTTGCCCTTGTCCTTGAATTCTGAATTATAGGAATTTATTTCAAAATTGTTGAAACACAATTCCTGGTAGAAACTGTCTGTTTTTCTGGGGATGATCAGTATGATTAAGAGTGTAATAATGAGTGAGGGTGGGGAATGGTCGAATCTGACAGTCATAGAGTTGGGAAATATCAACAATATAGGCTAGAGACTCTCAAGAACTTACAAAGGTTCTGGAGACTCATATCATCTATGTAGATCATGATATCATCACATCCTCATGATGATTATTCCTCAATTAAAAACTAAACTCAGGTGCGGTTCTTTGGTAGATTATTCTCCCTCTCTGTCTCATATGTGTGTGAGTATGTATGTGTATTCCCATTCACATGTAATATCTGAGAGAGAGGAAGTGTCTTGGCTCCTTAGGGAGAGGCAGTTGGAACATCTACACCTCACTTTCTTCCTTGACTCTGTCCTTGGTACTACACTGCTTAGTTCATTCATTGTATTTGTCCTCTTGTTAAACCCTAATCTTGAATATAACAGCTCCAGGGAATTTTCTCCATCTTTATGAATACCTAAACCCAAGAGAATTTTTTGAGAACCTTTCTGTGCTGGTTGCTTTTTTATTGTTTTCTCCAAATAACCAAGAAGAAGCAACTTAAATGAAGATGTTTTTTTCTGAGCTCAGAGTTTTATGGTTGGAAAGCATGGTGGCTGGGGCTCCAGATTTTCTGTGGGAACCTATAGCTGATCACTTCTTAGCAGTAGATGAGAAGCAGATAGAAACTCAGGCAGAGATAAGGGGCAGACATAAAGCATAATCATGCCCTTGTCATATTTCTGCTGGCCACTAATTACTTCCTAAAGATCTCACAACCTTTCTAAACTGCCATGCACTGAGCAGAAACCATTCAACCACATTAGCTTGTGAGTGACATTTCTCACTCAAATGGGCAACATGTGCCAATTTGTAATCAATGTCAGAAGTGAGGGCAGTATTTGAGACTGTGTACCCCCCACCCCCAATTTTGCAGTTGTGAACCTTCACCACTCACAAACCTTTCTACCTCGTTCTTGGGAAGATATTAGATTGGAAAGAACCATTCATAATTTCTAGCAGACACTTATAAAATTCAAATAATGGGAGGAAAAAAAGTGAATCAGGTTTGAAATAATAAAATACTCCACTTTTAAGCAGAAGCTAAAGTAAATGCTAATGATGTGAAAAACCCCAGCAGCGGCCAAGGAAAGCTGTCTTGGGAGTAGAAATAACAGGATCACTAGTCTTCAACCCATCATGTGGCAGCTGGGGCTGTGCCTCTGGCAAGGGCAAAGACACCTCTTGGGGTCTGCATCTCATTCTCACACTTTCTTTGGTGAAATCATTTCCTCCCAACCTTAAAATAGTTTTCTTAGTTGACTATTTACATCTATCATTATTTTTAAAGGGATTTGAAGTAACTTGGATATATACACATATACCATCCCTTGTTTCCATTAAAAATAAGTAATCAAGGAAATGAAGTGGAAGCAGAAGTGGGGAGGTGAGGCAAGTATGTAAGATAGAAGAAAAGAGGAGATGGGTTAAGATTAATGTTTAAAGTGCATGCTATACAAATCCCCTGTGCATATTCATTACACTGTGTGAAACCTCCACATCCTTATTTATTGGTTTGCTTGTTTATTTCCTTCCTTATGCATTTGTTATTGGCTTACTTGAGTTAGCTGACATTTCACAGCTCCAAGAGCCTTCTCCTGTAGCTGCTGCTGTCAGTTTGTGTCTGCATTCCTAATGGTTGTTGCTCTACACTGTGATGCTATGTAATTCATTTCCAGAGGTTCATGATTGTTAGGTCTTCATTATGGGCTGTACTTTCTATCTGTGGGAAGCAACCTTTTCTCCACTTAATGCATTTTGCCTTGACTTCTACTTTGACATAGAAATAGCTACCCTGGAGTTATGTTTACTTGTGGACAGCCAGTATAACCTTTTAATGTTAATGTTCCAGATTCATTTGGTTTGGGTGGTGTCTTGTAAAAGCAGCACGGATTTGTTTTTTTGGTTTGACCTACGCTGGTGGATGCTGATTTTGAGAGGAAAGTTTTAAAAGGTCCAATTTTTAATAAATCTGATGTTCGGTATTTTCTCATAGCCACAATAACATGTCTAAAACGGAATTCTGGCTTTTTCCCACCTATTTACTTCCCATGGATATATATTCATCTTCCGTACTTCATAGACTCTATGACAGGACACTCAATTTAATGGATCTTGTTGAGTGAAAGTGAGTGTGATTTTTGAACAAGAATCTCTTCACTGGTCACTGATACTATGAGAATAGGAGAGGTATGTATATTGACTAACTTCCTTGCTGAGCTGGTGGATGTGAAACAAGTTGCTAGACCCCTCAGTTGCCAAAACAGTACCAGGGGCTTTGCTTTGTAGGTGAAGATTCCTCACTGTGTCCATTCTCTGTGTTTCCTTTAATAAATTACATTCATTTCTCAATGTTGACTCATAAACTGAAGCATTGCTTCAGTCTGTAGCTTTTCTTTTTTCTTTTTTTTTTTCTTTTTTTTTTTTTTTCAGAGATTGCTACACTTGTGGTGGGGACAACCCTTCCCTAGAGTACCCCATGGGCTTTAGCATGAGGTCAAAGACATTTGCTTCTAGAAGCTGTGTCTTTTGTGGAAAGGAATATTGGGAAAGAAGTATTTCTACAGTTGGATAAGATTCAAGTTTTAAATCAATTCCCTGATCACACCCTAACATATTCTCTCTGTGTGTGACCGTTTCTCTACCTGCCTGCCTACCTGTCTGTCTGTCTGTCTGTCTGTCTCTGCATCTGTGTTTTATGACTTTTGTTTAATATTTTTCAGGTATATATACTTCCAGGTTATATAAGCATAAATTTTTATTATTTCTATTCTTTTTTGATAGTTGGCTATTATTATTATTCTGACTTTTCTGTCAATCCTATTTTGTATATTTCTCTAGTCTTGAAAATTAAAAAAATAAAAATCAAAAATCAGGCCAGTGCAGGTGATGGTTTATTTCCAAGATTTGTTTTGTTTCATGGTATTAAGGGTTGTCTTGTGAAGAAGGTCAATTCTTTTTTTTTTTTTAATAAAAAAAATTGTATTTACTTAGAAGCATTCAACAAAACAGCCGCAATTTTTTTTGTAATTACAGAGTGTTATTCAGATAACAGATCAACAATTATCTTCGTATAAGCTGCATCAGAGACAACTGAAGATAGAAAAAAAGAAACCTCAAAAGTTAAACCAAAAGAAAAAAAAACAACCCCCCAAAACAAAAACAAAAATAAAAACAAAACTACGGTCTCTAAAATTTGATCAATAGCAGGAATAATATCAGTAGCCCACATTTGATTTTGGGATTCTATAGATTTTTAAATGTAATGTCTTGTGTGTCCAGTACAGCCCACTGTATACCTATTGATTTATTTTAGGTTATTTTATTTTGAAAAAACATTGTATTTGCAAGAAACTCATGAACTTAATATCAGGAGATTTTATATAACCACAGAAAAGGAATAGTATCTCTTATTTAATATGTTAATGTTCACATCTCTTGAACTTGTGAATATAGCACCTTACATAGATGAAGGCTTTTATAGCTGTGGTTAGATTTAAGGTTTTGAGGTGAGGGAATGATTATGCATTTTTTGCTGGTGGGTCCAGCTAAACACATAGGTACTTATAGAAGAAAGCTGATTCAGTGTTATCCTGTTTATTGTCTCTGAAGTTGGAAGTGAATCATGAGTCAAGAATGTGGGCAGCTTATAGAAGCTGAGAACGGGAAGGAACATCTGCTTTAATGAGGACAGATTTTCAGAATTGGAACCCAAAAGGTTTCTGTAGATAGGTGGTGCTAACGGTTGTAAAATAATGTACATTTACAACATACACAGTACTATAGGCCTAAAAATGCCCAAATGTTAAATTTGATATTACTTTTATTTTTATCACAATTTTAAAAGTACTTAAGAAATTCTTCTCTCAGAGTTTGGATAAGGAAGGAAATTCTTATGATTTTATCCATCTTGATTTTAACCCTTTCTGATCTTCCAAACTGAGAGATAGTAAAGCTCTGATCATGAACCAGTGTTTACTGGTTTCCATACCAGTAAGTGGGGACAGTTTGCTTAGAATGCACAAAGCCCTGGTTTTGATTCCCTGAACTGCATAAACTGGGCATAGTGCTCATTGTTGCAATCCAGTCACAGGGACATGAAGATTAGGAAGGGCATGCATGGTTGCACAGTGCATTAGAGGACAGCCTGGACTCTGGCTCAAAGCAAATAGCAAAACTAGAAACAAATTCAATATTCTTTAGCCTGTTTTCTTACATGCCAAAATTTTAAACATAGTTCAATTATTTAAACTAACATTGGCACAGTGCTCTTGACTAAACTTTCAGCTTTATTTTGATAATCCCGAGTTTTGAATTAATGCCAATTCTCTTTTTCATAATCCAGTTTAGCACACTGCCTTGTACTTAGTTGTTAGGTTTTTGTTTTTAGTGACCTTAACTTTCAAATAGTACTGGTCATTTTATAGACTATTCATTAATGAAGGTGTGATTGATATTTTCTCTTGATTTCCTTCCCAAATTTTTTGTCATGGTGTTTCATTTATAGCAAGAAAATTTATATTTTATATTGATGATGTCATTGGAATGAAGGTTCTCATGTTTGAATAGCAAGTGCTTTTCTTCTCTAAGCCATCTATCTCTCCAGGTCCCATGCAGGAACTTGAAGAGTCAACAAAATTAACTGTCACTGCCAGATATGACACTTCCCAGCTTTAAAAGCTACTTCTCCCACCCCCAATATTTCCATATTTTTCTGGCCCTCATCCGTAAAACTGAGGGATCTCTCTTATCACGGCCCTGTGGATTAAATGAGATAGACGAGCTATTTATCTAGCAAGCACTCCAGGAAGCACCCATAAGCTGGTAGGAGGCACTTTTAGTGAAGGGGATGCTTGTGGTATCTCTCAGCAGTGAACAAATGATGACACAGATTTTACTTGTGAGCATTTACAGCATGACAGATGAGATGAATTATTGAATGAAGTCTTACACGTGTTACAGCCAGGGAAGTACAGAGTACCTGGCACATGCATAATGTGAGGATCATTTGTAGGTATCAGGAAAGTCACTTAGCATAATGCCTGGTAGATATGTTCCCTTGAAGGGGATGGGTATTCTATGTGTGTCATGTCCCTGTTTCTTCTCCCTGCCAGGATCTCTCTCCCTCATCTCTCAAACTAACAGGGTCAAATAACAAGGTGATTTCCCTTTGTCCCTGTAGGATGGAGCAGAGTCTTTAAAGTGCTAATGTGCAGGAAGAGGAGCTGAGCAGACACCCAGTGGGGAGCTGCTTCTTAAATGCACATGCAGGTGGAACCCATTTCTTGCTTGTCACTTGTCACTAGCTTGCTGTCCAGTGGCAAAGTGTTAGGAAATGCCACTTTAGTGCATTGGTCTCTGGAGATGGCCAAGATGAAGGCTACATCACAATCCCTGAGTTCTCAGCATACTCAGATGTTTGCAAACCTCTCCCAAGGACACTTTATCCATACACAGTCCAGACCCCATCACTGGATCTAGGGCAGCTAGAACTTTCCAACTATTATGGAGAAAGTATATACACACAATAGCTGAAGGCAAATTTTCTCTTAACTTTTACTTATAAACTAGAAGATAGCTAAAAATTTAAATGAACACTTACATCTTCTTGAGCAAATTTTAACAATTTTTGAGGTTTTCCCATGTTTGCGTCACATATTACTTTTCTTTTAAAAATTTCTTTAGTGGCTAAAATATTTTGAAGTCCATTTGGTCATATCACTCTAATTTATTTGTTTATCCTCAAACCAGGCATAACTGTTACTACATAATGATCACCTATTTTCAAGTCTAGCAAAATCTAACTGAATATTTAGTGCCCATCAGCAACCATGAGATGAACTCAGGCAGATTGAAGGTATACATTGTAAGTTCATATGGAAGTTAAGTGTTTGAAAATGCAAGAGTTATTTTTATATGTAAAATGAACAAGAGATTCTGAGGATGACACAGGGGTCATTATTATTCCCACAGGTTCCTATTTTTCTTCAAGAGGAGACCCAAAATACAATTAACTGAAATAGCAGCAGAGCGATTCAGTAACAAAAGATTAAGCTTATTACATTAGAGTTGGACATAAACTATCTAATGAATGATCTTTTATTCCAAAACAACTCTTCGGAACTGGAGAGATAACTCAGTGGTTAAGAGACATTGTTGCTTTTACATAGGACAAAGATTTGCATCTTAACGCTCATTTAGTGGCTCAAAACCATCTGTAACTCCAGTTCCAGGGCATCTGATGCCCTCTTTTGACCTTCATAGGCACCAGGCATGCACATGGTGCACAGATATTATAGGACCCCCTTTCGGGGACCCCCTTCAAGTTACGGGATTCAGGGTATCCCAAGGAAACACGAGAGACCTTCTTGTTCCAAAAGCATGAGGCAGCTTTAATGGCGGAGCTCTGGGCCGATATGTGCCTGACACAGGAGAAAGAGGAATCGACCATGAGGCATGAAAGCTAGGGAGAAGGTCGGGGGCTCAGGAAGAATTGGCGTGGTTACTCATGATTGGCTCATTCAAACATCAGCAAAGCGGTTACAAGTCAGCAGAATAGTATGTGCAGGCTGGGGCATGAGGAATTCCTATCTAAGTCAGCAGTACATCTGGTTAATGTATGACTTCAAACTATGTCCTTAAGGAGCAAAGGGAGGCGTCGCTCTGCCAGATGGCCATTGAGTCAACCAAGATAGCTCAGATCAGTTCCTGCATTCTTTCTCCCTATCTTTATGGCCAGTTAATTTCACTTCAAGGCAGGCCCAGAGGCCCGGACATGCCTGGGCTTGTTTCTCTAAGGTAGTTTTTAGCCTTAAATTTCTACCTTCAAGAAGAACCTGTATGTTTCATGTTATTTGAACCTTGAATTTATATAATTTCCTTTTAATATATCTAGATAAAACACCCATATACATAAAGCAAAAATAAATGAATTTAAAAATAAATTACCATTCTAGAAAGAGGGCCAGTCAAACAAAATAGGATAAATCTGAAATTGTCTACCTTTTTGTTCTTCTTAAGCTGATTATTAGGCTAAATGTGTTGTTTTTACTCTGCTATATTTATTGTTGTTGTTGTTGTTGTTGTTGTTGTTGTTGTTGTTGTTATAGTCCTAGGCTTGAACCATCCAAATGTGGTTGACATTTTGGGTGACACATAGGAGAGCTGAAAGACTGACTTAACTATACAGATCCTTCTCAGTCCATTGTATTAGCATTCCTTCTAGGCTCTGCCCATAGTTACAGTCAGGCAACAACCAGGTATGCCTGACTCACTGTAAAAGGGACTGCTTGCCCCTTCCTCACTCTCTTACTCTCTTACCCTCTGAAACTCTTCACTGCCTGTCCCTTCTCTCACCATTCCCCTCCCCCTCTCTCTCCATGTGTTCATGTCTGGCCTCTACTCCTCTTCTCTCTGTCTCTCTGTCTCTCTGTCTCTCTGTCTCTCTGTCTCTATGTCTTTCCTCCCTTCCCACCTTCCCTTCCCATGCCCCAAATAAACTATTCTACACTATATCTGTGTGGCTGGTACCTCTGGGGGTGAGAATGCCTCAGCATGGGGCTGCAGAAGCATCCCTTCCCCAACGCCATACTGTACCTCTACAAACTCATCCCTGCTTCCTTTTCTTTTTATAAAACACAACACATAGAATTTGCCTATGGGTGTTTTGCCCTTTCATTTCTCATCCCATGATATGTTTTGAGTTCATGGATGAAATTTGTTAGAAAACAACTAGTCTGGTCAAAAGGGCTGGACATCAAAGAGAGAGAGAGAGAGAGAGAGAGAGAGAGAGAGAGAAAGCTGGGGAAATTCTCAATTGCTTTGCTTCACAGAAGAGCTGAGGGATGAGAATGTATATTCTGTTTCTACAGGGTTTGGACTGACCCAGCATGCTCTAGGGTCTTGGCAATCAGAACAATTTTCTGCTACCTAGCCTCATCCTGAGACCATCATATGGTTGGATTTCTAGAGCCCAAGGAGGAGTCTACCCCCTGCTTTTCATTTCTCAACAAAAGAATGTGTGAATGAATGCTGCCCAGATGTGGGCTTCTCACTGGAACAGAACCCCCTGACTAGGCATCCTATTTAGCTGATAGTTGAATGAACCAGGCAAACAATGCCCCACATTCTTACTGTCTGGGACAAACAGGAAAATTATGGCCTTCATGTGTATACACTGGTAACTTCTTCTGTTATTTACCTTAACAAAGCAACTCGACACAATTAGTGTAAATGACCAGAGGCTCCCGGTTATATTTAGCTAACGGATTCCATTTAAGGAGCAAGTAGCTAATGAGCTGAAGCACGGCCTGCTATCACAGCAGTCCTAATAAGCTAAGAAGAAGAAGAAGCATGGACGTTTGTCTGAAGGGGCAGTGATTGGACCTGGAAAGGCACCAACAGGTTCCAGCCAGTGTCCTCAACCATTTCATACAGATATGCCTGGAATCGGGTGAACACATAAGAATTTACCTTTCTTGTGGATTTAAAAAGCCATAATTCTGGGATCAATGACACAAAGAGATTAGCCCCTATATGATACTTAGAGGTCAGGGAAGAAGTTCTAGGGAGATCAGAGACACTTGAAGGAGGACTTGAAAAGGTGCCCTCTACCACATGGGCATGGGGGTGGATTCAGCTGTTGTGGATTATTGACAGCAGGGATGTTTGAACAGTAAGAGCTGGTGGCATGGGCTTGTGGAACATTCCAGGACCAAAGGCTTTTTGTATTGGAGAAAGATCAGGAATATGGGGTCAGGCAGAGTAAAGCTTGACTCAAACTCTAATTAATTAGGGGCAGTAGTGGAATGTTTGCAGGCTCATTTTAATTTTTAGAAGAGGTCCAATAATCTGGCCTTTCATATCCACATTCAAAGATTAAACTAACCTGAGAAAATATTCAGAAAAAAATGTTTCTTCTGTTCATGATCTGTAGAGACATTTCTTTTTGTCTTCAGACCTAAACAATATAGTCTAACTATTGATATTACTTTTACCATATATTTGGCATCCAAGGTGCATGAGAGGATGTACATATGCTAGAAGGTAAATGGTACATGCAAATGTAGTGCCATTTTCTCCAAGAGACTTAAGCATCCATGGACTTGAGTATCTGTAAGGGTTCTGGTACCTGGGTCCAAAGCACAAAGGTGACATTCATTTCCTATAATTGCTATCACAAGAAAGGCTATAATGTTGAGAAAAGAAAAAGTGACATGACAATGCTTGGCACATAAACATCCCCCAGGTCACTGCTTTGTCATTACTGCTGTAATGCCTGGTCCAGTGTTTTGACCCAGATATTAGTAAACAATAGAGCATCGTTTTTTGTACAGTGTGGTTTTCCTCTTTAAATATTTTTGGAGTTATTTAAATTTTTTTTCCATTTTTATTAGGTATTTTCTTTATTTACATTTCAAGTGTTATCCCCTTTCCTAGTTTCCCCTCCGAAAATCCCCTATCCTCTCCCCCAGTCTCCCAGCTCAGTGCCTCTTTGACTTTTAAAAGAAAATGGGTGTTGGGAGATGATTTGAGGATCAAGCTTCTTGCTTTGCAAACGTAAGTATCTGAGTTCTTGTGCAAACAAGAATCACTCACATACATATAAAAAGCCAAAAGTGGTTGTAAGAGACAATAACTCTAGAAATGGGGCATGGGTAGAGAGAAAAGAGGTCTAGAAAAACAGCAGGTTCGCATTGAGAGAGAGGCCCTGTCTCAAAGCAATACAGGAAGAGGCACAGAGGAAGACACACACAAAACCCCTGCATACCCACATGTATGAAGACAGACAGACAGACAGACAGACAGACAGACACACACACACACACACACACACACACACACACACAAACACAAACATAGACTAAACAGAGGGGTGTGGCTTTAAACTACTCTGGGAATCTTGGGCCACTGGCTAAGTATTTTGATATGCTAATCGAGACCTATTGCAGACATTGTAGGTAATTTTTGGTCTTTCATGAGATGCTATATCAAGCTAGATTTTCTAATTCAGTGCTATTGTGATGGGGGCATCTTTAGCATGAACCAACAACGGTCTTAGCTATATAATTAGGCACATGTCGATATACATGTCTCTGCAGTGCATTTACATTTAATTCCTACAAGAAGTTATGACTGTATATTCTATTTTACAGTAGACTTCCTCTCACCTTCAATAATTGTTGGTTATTTGCTATGTTCTACATCTTTTCTGTCCATTTGTTGTGATAGTTACCATCTTAGATAGTAAACCCTATCTCTCCAACAATAATATGTGACCCCCTCATCCTCATTACATCCTTTTGTGAGGGTGTAGACACCTGCCTTGAAGTTTGCCTGATCAAGGTGAGCCATTGGCAAACTAATAAGGATCCAGAGTGCCCACTTTGTGATGTAGTAGCAATGTAGTAGGAGCTGCTGGATGTATGAATGAGAGCTCAGTTTGAGAACTAGCACCTTAGTTTTGCAATGAGTACATGGGTTTTCTACAATCATTGACAATATTCCCACTGCCTACAACTTAGAACTTGAACAGAGATTCTGACTTAAGTGTTTGCTTTTGTTTCATATTATCACTGCAGCTTAGGAAGAGTTCTCGCCTGCTGTCCATACCCCCTGTTGCTCTTCATGGCCCTCTTCAGACAGGCCCACATTGGGTGCTGTCCGGCCATCTCATCTTTGTCATCTCCGTCCATGGTGAATGTCAGTGTTTGTGCTGAGAATCCTAGGCACTTCCTGGTGTCTGTTTTTCTCTGGATAGACACTTAGATGCCTGCATTACTTAAACCCCAAAGAGACATTGGGATTCCAAGTTTTAGCAATGTAGCAGATTGTACCTAACTGTAGTCCTTTGCCTAGAGAACACTGAGTCAAATCAACTACTATAAATTTTTTCTACAAGGTTGAAAGAGGTAAAATAAGCCCCCTCTATTTCCTGGAGATACATTCAGCCATACTAGTAGATGCCTAAAATGGCACAAAGAACTAACTCTGGTATTCTAAATGATTAAGGGGAGATAGCATATATAGTGTGGAGCCTTTGGGAGAAAGGACCACTAATGTTCCAGGTAGGACAACATAAGTTCCATGACAGTATTCATATTCTTAAACTGGCTTGTAATTTAATATTTATGACATTTTTCCCTGAGATTTTCCTTAGCATTTTTAAATCATGGTTGACCTTGGATAACCAAGATTGCTAATATGGAGGGAGAAACACTATTGGTTCATTTGTAATTTACCGACTGCTCTGTTCACAGCCTCCTCATCTGGACTGGACCAACCACAGCTGTAAAAGCCAAGGAGAAATATTTGCAGCCAAGTCTTGAATGATGACTGACCTTTTTGGGTGGCTGCATCCTGTAGTGTTGTGTTAACGCTTTGGGGTATCTAGCTTACTGAATAGAATTCTTATTGACAAGAGGAAATCCAGTTCCCTCTGCAGCCTTCCAAGGCATGTAGGTGGCCAGCTTCGTGTTTATTCCTCGAAGTCACCGTCTATGCCTCCTTCCACTAGACTGGGACCTGCGACAAAACTAAAAACCATGGTAACACATAAAGAAGAAGAGCCCAAGGCTCATTTGGATCATCTCTCAAAGCCATTCATCTATGATTTTAAGTCTGTTAAGTTTTCTACTTATTGTGTCAAGTTTTGTGTTTTTCCCCCCTCTGGGAAACATCCATGGTATATTTTGCTGGCACTATTTCCAGGTGTTCAGAGTATTCACTTATAGCTAAAACACCAAATTGTGTATAGAGCTGACAGCATTTAAGTTCCTCTAGTTTTTCCCCCATTTATTCCTTTTGCCTTTAGTCTTGATTAGTTTCAACAATTTTTTTCGTTTATCCCTATTTCCATAGAACCAATGTGAAGACTACTTCTGCCATTTTCTACTCTTTCATGTCTATTTTTGTTTGTGTTATTTCTCCTTTCCTACAAGCTTTAGAGGAACACTTGCTGCTGTTATTTTTGCCTTTACATTTTTATGCTGTAGAGCCATCTATTGCTCTAATTTAACAAATAAAGTTTGTTGTGCCAGTAGACTATAAGTGTTACTAGTAAAAACATTTTATTCATCTTCCCACTTGCCGTTTCTATTTATTTATTTTCCATGGTTGTAACACAGCATCACAGGATAGGTCTTTAACAAAGGATAGAGATTACTGTAGCTCAGTTTGGGCAAGTCAGGAATACACTGACAGTGTCCTCTCCATCATAAGATTCGGAGGGCATCACATAGCAAGACACAACAAATGTGCTATCTCAAGTCTCTTCCTCTTTTTATAGATCCACAGGTGTGAAAACAGGGTCCCCACTGCCTAGTTCTCATCTATCCTTGACCCCCAAATATAATCAATATGTGAATTAGGGTTAATTTTATAACATGTGAACTTTTGATTATATAATAGTATACAATCAAACCCTACTTCTATTTTGCATATTCTTTTCTTCACTTTTGTTATGCAGTACACCATGAAAGTCTGCAGCATGACTTCACCATAAGGCTGGGGTTGCATTAGGATTCCAATTTCAGGGAAGTGTGGTGGAGACAGAGATGAACACATGAGAAAGGTTTTCTCAACATCAGTCTCCCTGAGCTCAAAGTAAAGTTTATTGTTATATACTCAAGAGCTTCTAAATATTTTGGGTAGTGCTGCATAATTTAAAAATGTAGGAGCTCCCACAGATATGTGATGTGTTCAACTTTGCTTAGATATATGATCCCTTTCCCAGTGCTCCTGCTGTTGGGCTTTCCTTTGTACCTTGTATCTGTTCAAATGCCTTCCTTTGAAAATTTGAGATCCTTCTTCCTATAAACCATACCACATCTTCATCTTTGTCTTTTTTTTTCTGCTATCTTTTGTTGCGCATATTAACATTTTCATATTTGTTTACCTTATATTCTCGTTTTAAACAAGGTGATCAAAGCCATTAATGAGTGCTCTGATGTAGCCACTCAGATTCGGGCTACTGATACCTTCCTGGTAAGGAATGTGTTTTCATAGAGAATGTAGAGGCTCTGTATGTAATATCTGGAATCACTACACACAAATTTTAAGTTATCTTTCCATTGCTTTTTACCAGGGATGATCACTTAATGCTGTAACTCATAAAAGTGCCTTAAGAATCTATGGTTCTCTGGCCTTGATTGCTGTCTATCTCACTTGGGAAACTCACTGAACTATATGATCCTGGTTCTCTCTTGTGTTTCTGTGTCTGTTTTATCATTTCCTCAGTTATTGTGACATACCACTTGTCCAGAACCACTGTCCTCCTCATGGGGTGATCCATGCTTTTTTTTTATCAGCTCCCCTATGCTCTGCACATTTGCTGAGCACTGTGATCTACTGTCTGTATTCTCTGGAAAACTGTCAAAGGCATTCTGGTCCTCTGGATATTTCTTGCCTCTAACAATGCTAAGGAATTTGTTTGAATTCGATTCATCTTTATCAAAGGGCTTCCCTGTTTTTATGTTGTTGCCATATCTGAATGGTGGAGCCTTGTTCCTGTGTCCTCTTTGTCTAGACAGTCTGCTCTGTGGTTTCCCTTCCCATATTTCTCTGCTGCAGGCAGGGGTTCTCCACCACACCTTGGTACTCTGTGCCAACCTCACTGCCCTCATTGAAAAGTGTATTTTCTTTTTCTTTTGCAAGTTTGGTTTCCTTTAAGTTCAGAACAAATGATGTCATTTTTAACCTTCCAGCTATACTCTACCAGCAGATTCTTCTGAAAGCAACAGCTAGACCAATCCTTTGATGCTCCAGTTGTCTCTAGGCACTCACAGGGGCTTAGAGAATACCAAAATCTGTAATGGTTATATTTCTTATATAAATTCATTATGGATTTGTATATGCATACATGCACATGTTGTGTATACAGCTTACATATACCCTCCTGTCCACTTTAAGTCACTATTCTGTTAATAAAACACTGTAAGCAAATGTTGCATAAATTGTTATTTTTCACTGATTAGGGAAAAGGGAAAGAAAAAAGTCTTGTTTATATTTACTAGAGATCACCTGCCTTAGATATTTTAAACTGTAGTTGATTGAATAAATTGCTGAGGAACCCATGAACAAAGAAGGCTGGTCACATCTTTCTTCATAGTGTAGTAGATACACCGAAAGGTTTGTTTCCTGAAGTTGTCAATCCTGTGGAAATTGCCCATCACTGGGGAATGTTATTTCTCTCAATACCATGCTTCTTTCCTGGGATAACTTGCATCTTACTACTGGTAGACGTACAAGGACAGCAGCTGGCATCCTTTCTAGTACGGGATGATGCTGAAAAACCATCTGAGCTTACATCTCTGATATGACTATATCATTGTCCAATTTCTCTGTTTATTAAATCTGTTCTTTTCTCCTTTCTCTCTGAGTCTCACATAGCCAAGGCTAGACTCACATTTGCCATGTGGCCAAAGATGGCCTTGAATTCCTGATCCTCCTTCTAATTCCTCAGAATTTTAGAAGTATACTAATAAGCAAGCCACCACACCCAGCTCCATTTCCTTTTCTAGGTATCAGTCCTAAGAACATGTCTGTTGTAAACTTCCTTCATGACAGTTTCCCCTCCAGAGTCTGATTCATTAGGATCTCAGTAACCACTGAGTCACATCTCTCAATATTCTTGCTTGTCTGTCACAGTGCCAAGCCTGAAGACACCCCAGTGCCTTTACCTGAACTCCATTTGTTGATGCTTTCCTTTTTCTTCAAATATCTGTTCAAGTATTCTCTCATCAAGCAGGGCTTCAGGATCTCTCTATTAGAATAAACCCATTATTTCTTATTTCCCTGATTTATTTTCTACCTCCGTCTGTGGCCTTTGGACACGTTTTCAGTCGATTGTGCCTTCTTCTAAGCATGCGAATGCTCCATGGGAATATTTTGTTTATTGCTCTTTCCCCAGTGTCTGGTCCACAGTAAAACCTGAATAAATGTTTGCAGAAACAATGAATAATGAGTGAATTCAATTTTTCTTGTTTTATGTCTGCAAGTAAATTCACTTTCCATGCTCCCCATTTTTGGGTGCAGTGGGATGGCTGAGATTTGAGTAGAAAGTACATCCTGTGTTTTATCCCTGACTAATTTAGCTGGACTGCTCCTGTGGGTAGGATTCCTGGAAGGTTACCTGGACAAAACCTCCTTCCTTCCTTCCTTCCTTCCTTCCTTCCTTCCTTCCTTCATTTTTTCTTTTCTTCCTTCCTTCCTTCCTTCCTTCCTTCCTTCCTTCCTTCCTTCCTTCCTTCCCTCCCTCCCTCCCTCCCTCCCTCCTTCCNCCCTCCCTCCCTCCTTCCTTCCCTCCCTCCTTCCTTCCTTCCTTCCTTCCTTCCTTCCTTCCTTCCTTCCTTCCTTCTCCTTTCTTTTATTTTTGAATAAAATTGTTTATTTTGAAAAAAAAACTATTCAGTACTGTATTTGAGCTGTTATGTTTAAAGGATTGGAGAGTGGCTCCTGCCTCAAACATTTTTTTTACCTTGACCTTTATTACTGTCTTTTGTGTGTGTGGGGGGGGAGACTATAAGGGGAGGTGCTCAGCTGTCACAATGGGTGATCAGAAGCCATTGCCTTGGCTATAACCCTAGACACTCTTATTCTGGAGAACTAGTTATTTATTGGTGAGTTGAGCTGATTTGCATGATTCTTGAGTTCATAGTCACTGTACTTTTTCAATGTTATAAAATCCTTCTTTGTTAGAAAAATAAACTCAAGGTTGGGATACAGATCACTCAGTAAAGAGTTTGTCTCATAAGTACAATAACCAGAGTTCTATCCCCAGTACCCACATATAAGACTAAGTATGATAATGTCCTGTCGTCCTAGTGTTGGGGATGGAGAGACAAGTAGACCCTTAGAGTCTGGGGGCCAACCACTGTATTCAGTTGAGCCCCAAATTCCTAGGAAAGATAAGATGGTTAGCTCTTGAGGGACAACATCTGAGGTTAACTTCTGCCCTCAATGTCCACATGCACATACTTGTACATGCACCCATATATACGCAAACATGTGCACACACAAACACAAAATAAACACAAAGCTTGTAACTCAGCATTTCCATTAAAAGCAAGAGAAATGAATAAGCATGTCTTAATGCTTGGCAGGTTTTCCTTTTGTTTTGGTTCACTGTTCATTTTCCCATTTGGGAATATGAATCTGAGCATCCCTTCCCACTGTGGATGGATCTAATATCTGGAAGATTGTTATTGAGAAGTCTTGTTTGGAGGCCTGATCAAAGGTGAGCAGGTAAATGAGCAGTAACTGATTCAATTAACTGATAAACACTGAATAGCACAGGTCCAAGCCACCTTCTCGGAACCAAGAGCCTCCTGTGCAATCAAGCAACCACCAGAGTAGGAGGTCCTTCTTAAGAGGAAGGATGAGGAGTCAGTGCCTTCCACAGTCCAGAAGGTGGCGACATACACATTTAAGGGACAGTTGATGGGCAGGTAGTCCTTTGTAAGAAACATTCTTAACTGAATGGTTTTGCAGCAGAAGCCACTCTTTTGCTGACCCCCAGGCTGTCCCTTCGAAGGTCAGGTCATTCACAGTATGCCTCTTTCTTTTTACTGCCCAGTCCAGTAGGGAGAAGCCTGTATGGAAGTTTGAAATCCTGCCCTTGTCATTTGTAAGCTCTGCGGCCCTGAGGATAGCACTTAACCTTGGTTTTGTTCAATATAACTTTGGATGAATAAGAACTCTGACATTGGGGTCCGTGGAATCAATGAAATAATGAACCTTAAGTATTTTATGTATTGTTGTGTTAGAAAAGGGTTCTCAGGTTCTGGGTGAGGCAGCCCCTCAGAAAGATGTGGTGAGTTTAGAGGGGGTTGGGGCTCAGCCCCCAGTCGCTCAGAGCCAACTGAGCCATGCATGACAGCCTCTGTTCTCTGCCCTACCCTGGAATCCTGTGAGCCTGGAGTTTGTTGATGACTAATGTATAAGTATGGCTTTTATCTCTCAAAGGAGAAGGCAGGTTTGGGTGCCATGTCACTCCTATGGAAGGAGTTGAAAGAGAGGTGATTGTGACAATTTAAGCCTTACCAAAAAAAAAAAAAAAAAAAAAAAAAAGCAAAAAAAAAAGATGACTTCTTGAATATCAGACGTAGAAGCTTAGCCTTCAAAGCATGAAAATTTACCTGCCTGGAAAATTGGATTTCTTACCCTCTAGGTTGGCAAAATTTCTGGATAACTTTGGGTGTCTAAACTGTGGGTTCCTGTGAATGATGGCTATGAACAGCAGAGCTCCAGCAGTGGGGACATGTTGCTATGGCAACCTGAAGCTAGAAGTTCCTCCAAGCCTTAGAAAGGCTGTCAATTAGATCCATGCACTTGGGGAGTTTAATGAAAACAGACACTTGTCATTTTTCTAACAACCTTCCAACATTCTATACGTTTAAAATATGTCTATGGAAGGAAAAGCCTGCGGTTAAGTTTAGCTGTTTATTTTAAGAGAATTCCCCTGTGTGGCTTTGACAGGGCAGATATTTTTCCCCTCTCCATACTAAAGGAGAAAAGCAAAGCCCTCCAGTGTTGCACAAAAATGCGATTAGGAGAGTCACTTATGTGGTTCAGGTGAAGTGACGTGAGGGGAGAGAGCCTCCACCCTACATCCTTGTACTCACTGGGGTGGGCAGACAATCTCCCTTCATCCTCATACATCTTCCGCTGATCTCCTATAGCTCTATGGCATGGCACACCCATGCTGACTAATAGGTACCTTTCGGTAATGGGGCAGCTCAGAAAAGAAAACTTTATGAGACATCTCTCTTTCCAAATGTCAGACACCAAAGAGAACGGCATCAGAATCTTTTGCTTACACTGGCTTGCCCTATGAGGCTGGCTGCTGGGATCTCTCTCTCACTGAGAACACAAATCAATAGTCAGTGTGGAAACCGCAGCTGGTAACAGAAGCTTATTCTAAGATTGGCTAGAACTATTTGTTTCCAATGGAATATGTGTGTGTGTGTGTGTGTGTGTGTGTGTGTGTAAGCAAGTGTGTGTCTATTTATTTGTTTATGTTCACCCGAATCTGCCACTTTTGTACTGCAGTTTGCAAAAGAAACATACCTCTTATCTTGGATATGACAGTCTACCAGACAGAAACAGTTTTCAAAGGGGGCTGAAAACTGATAATGTCAGGCACATTCAAACAGGTGAAGGGTCCTATTTAGTAGTCTTTCTTTACTTAACATATTACCCAGTCAAATGACAATCGAAAACGCAGCCCCCCAACACCGAGAACCCATGCCTGATGCCTCCTTGATGTCTGGGTACAGGACTCACTGCTCCCTTTACTTTCCTTTTAAATGTCAATTTGTAAGTAGGTCAACAGAAAGTCGAGTGTTGTTAGGTCTCCAGTTAAGTTTAGTTCATGAAAATGTAGCCAACTGAGCTCCCTGGTTCTCAGCAATATTTGAAAATTGCATTTTTATAGTTGGGTCTGATTGCATCTGCTAATTATCACATCTCTGCTCATGGCACAGAAGCTAAGGATATTGGTAGGCAAAGACACAGATATTGCCTGCCCTCACTGATTGAATGGGTGCGGAGCAAGAATAAAACAGCTTCCCAAAGTATGTATATTATGTGGCTCCAGATGAAGATTATTCTGAGAAATCCCTTCTTGGTCTTTTTTTTTTTTTTTTTTTTTAACAGTATTTGTGGGTATTAGCATACTGAAAACCGGAAACAGAAAGCTGGAGTCAAATCTCTTCATACTCTGCTCCTTCCTCTGATATTGAAAACTACAAACAAGTGATTAGAGTGATTTCTCCAATCAACTGCATTAAGATAGGCAGTGTGGCTCCATGCAGGATGAGAACGTAGGCCATGTGTCAGAGCTCTGCCACTAATTGACTGTTGAATCTTGGGACAGTCTCTCTGCTTGGCTTTTGAGATCATCATCTGTATTATAAGAGGGTTGAGGTAATTGAGTACAAGGTTTCTTTTTGATTTTCTAAGGTTGAAACCTGCCATGCGACCTGGAAACAGCTCCTTCCAATAGTTGGGATAAAACTCCCATTGCTGTTTAGGCAATGTCAGGGCAGAGCTTCCCAGACTAGCTGTGAGGGTTTGAAGGGCTAGGATTCATGTTCTGCTGCCCCAGTGTGCTCAAGACTTTAATCACCCCAATCTCGCTTTTTTTTTTCCAATTTTTAAAAAAGATTTATTTATTTATTTATTATATGTAAGTACACTGTAGCTGTCTTCAGACACTCCAGAAGAGGGAGTCAGATCTCATTAAGGATGGTTGTGAGCCACCATGTGGTTGCTGGGATTTGAACTCTGCACTTTTGGAAGAGCAGTCAGGTACTCTTACCAGCTGAGCCATCTCACCAGCCCTTTTTTCCAATTTTTATTAGGTATTTACCTCATTTACATTTTAAATGCTATCCCCAAAGTCCCCTATATCCTCCCTCCCCCCTCCCCCATGCTGACCGACCCACCCACTCCTCCTTCTTGGCCCTAGTGTTCCTTGGTTTGCAAGACCAAGGGGCCTCTCTTCCCAATGATGGTTGACTAGGCCATCTTCTGCTACATATACAGCTAGAGACATGAGCTCTGGGGGTGCTGGTTAGTTCCTATTGTTGTTCCACCTACAGGGTTGCATCCCCCTTCAGCTCCTTGGGTACTTTCTCTAGCTCCTCCATTGGGGGCCCTGTGTTCCATCCAATAGCTGACTGTGAG
>NC_034597.1:27871275-27873669 GCF_900095145.1 Mus pahari | reverse complement strand
GAGTAGTACTCCATTGTGTAAATGTACCACAGTTTCTGTATCCATTCCTCTGTTGAGGGACATCTGGGTTCTTTCCAGCTTCTGGCTATTATAAATGAGGCTGCTATGAACATAGTGGAGCATGTGTTCTTATTACCAGTTGGAACATCTTCTGAATATATGCCCAGGAGAGGTATTGCTGGATCCTCTGGCAGTACTACGTCCAATTTTCTGAGGAACTGCCAGATTGATTTCCAGAGTAGTTTTACAAGCTTGCAGTCCCACCAACAATNGAGGAGTGTCCCTCTTTCTCCACATCCTCACCAGCATCTGCTGTCACCTGAATTTTTTATCTTAACCATTCTGACTGGTGTGATCACCCCAATATCTCAAAACAACATCAAGTTATGCAGAGCAAGTAGTGTAACACTAAATGTTCTTGCATAAAAGAGATGTCTTTTCTTGAATGGGTCTCTGGTTGTTGCTTATAGGACCACAGCTGATAAGTGGTAGGAGCTAAAATGTTCTCACATTTTGTGCTGCAAGACTGATATTTAGTTCAAAATCAGAACTTTGAACAGAACAAAGGCTTGGTCACCTTTCCTAAAAGCTTTATTAATGACAATAATTTACTGAGAAAATTACTCCTCTCTGGGTAATGCCTCATCTGATGTAATGTTCTCTGCAGAAGACGAAATTACAACAATTATGAACTTGATCTTGGCTGTGACCCCAGAATTGACCTTTTGAAAAAAACCTGGGTTATGTCTGTTATCTCTACAAGAAGAATGGCTGTCTCCAGAATTGCTTTGGGATACCATCCTGTCAACATAAAATTGCAGTTAGTAATCTTACCACGTTTTCCAGATTGGGTGCACATAAGTTTGAGCACTTCTGACTCTCGGGTTTCCAGTGTTATTTAGAGAACTGGTTACTCCAAGCACTTATTTTCTTCAGCTCAATTCTCATCATAATCCATCAACATCACAGTGTTTTTATTCCCCATTTATTTTTATATGATCCTATTAGCTGGGAGAAAACCAAGTGATATTTATCTTTACTCTGGCCTTGTTTCATCATTGCTTTTGGTTGAAACCAAGCATTATATACTCTTTGCTTGATAAGAATTCATCCATCCTGCAACCAACAGTTTCCATACCCTGGTGTTCTCCTTTGAGTTTCTTTAGGGATGAAACAAAGGCAGCTCTTTCTGCTCCATGTAAATGGCTTTTATAATCTGTCCCTAGAATAGAAGCTGGAAATATGGTTCTTAAATTACAGCAGATACCTTTCATGTTAACTGCCAGTCACACAGTGTCCCTAGAGTCTGTTTTTTCTCCATGAAGATGCAAATCATATTTTTGAACAGAGTGATGCTTCCAAACTCCAGGAATATGGCTCTGTCATGGATCATATGTGATGAATTAGCTGAGCTATATTATTGATTGTGTGAGACCATCAAACCTTGGAGGTTGTTGCTCTACATCTGCAAATGAAATTAACCCTCCCAGTTGTTAAAGAGCCAGTAGAGCTGCATGAGCTTTGCAGACTTGGGATACTGGCCTGTTTCAGAGACGTTTGTACTTCTTAGGTATGAGTTCCCTTTGTTTTGGAAACCTTACTCACTGAGCATAGGGCAGAAGAGCAGTGTACACATGCTGTCTGTTTAGGTCATATAAGGAGTGATAATTTCTCCTGTACAACTTTTCCCTCTGTCACAGCAGCCGAGAGAAATGTGATAAAGTACCAGTTGTTCAGTTTAATTTGACAAAACAGTCTGCTGCACTGGGGCTGGTGAGCTGAATAAGAGATGTGACAGTGCCTGTGCATGCAATCCCACAATGCACACAAATCTCCCTCCCTCCCTCCCTCCCTCCCTCCCTCCCTCCCTTCCCCTTTTGTTCTTTTTTATTTTCTGGGCAATGCTGAGAATTAGAGACCTAGCAAGTGAGGAAGGGCAGAGATCCAGGGTGGAGTTATGGAGGTCCACCAAGCTAAACACCCGTGGATTTTCTCTTTTCAGTAGCTTGCCAGCATTGCACTGTGTAGCAGAAGATGCCTTGGTGATATGTGTTGAGTGTCAAAAGGAGTGAAAGTAAATCCATAGCTAGAAGTTCCTTGAGCTTTGTTTCTTATCCATACAGACAGGGTCTTGCTCCTGGTTAGCACAACTGAGTCAAGACCTTGTTTCCACAAGTAAGAGCCAATGAGTACAATCAGTAGCCTGCTCAAAGAAGTAAGAGCTGGGCATTATCCTGGTCATCCCCACCTTCCTTCTTACTTTTATTTCACTTGGATTTAGAAATTAGGATAACTTAGATTCGATTCTCTTCTCTTCTCTTCTCTTCTCTTCTCTTCTCTTCTCTTCTCTTCTCTTCTCTTCTCTTCTCTTCTCTTCTCTTCTCTTCTCTTCTC
>NC_034597.1:27861724-27871177 GCF_900095145.1 Mus pahari | reverse complement strand
CTTCCCCTCCCCTCTCCTCTCCTCTCTTCTCCTTTCTTCTCCTCTTCTCTCTTCTGTCCTGTCCTCTCTTCTCTTTGTTGAAACATGGCCTCAATATGCAGAACGCATAGAACTCAGAGATCTGCCTGTCCCTGCCACTGTCTCACTGTGCTGGGATTAAAGTGATGTGCCCTTGGATCTTGCTGGTTTACTATTTCAGTTTTGGGTTTTGTGTTTCCTACCCTTTACAGTCCCCAGTTTTCTTTCCTGGTTCTTGTTCCCCTCTTGACCTCTCAATATTATAATGGACCAGCCTCAGGGCAGGATTCATTCCTTGCTGTCACATTCACTGTTTAATTGAGTCTCTTGCATTAGATGGTATTCTCAGCCTGACAACCCACCCATGCTCATTTCTGCCTATGCCTCTTTCCGGAATTGCAGACTCACGCATTCAGCAATCTGCTCAGCATCTGCACTTGGACTTCTCACACTCAGTGGGGTCCAAACCAGAAGGATCCTTCCCACCTGCTCCTTCTGTAATTTTCTACCTCCCAATGGATAGCAAATCTGCTCTTCCAGTTGCTCAAAGGAAGAAGTCTCAGTATCTAGCTTTCTGTCTTTCTCTCACATACGCTGTCCATTCTGCCAGGAAACATTGATTGCTGTCCCTTCAGAACACTGCTGAAATCCAATACTTCCTACCACTTCTTGTTAGCACTGGTGAACTATCCACGTATGCATCCTGGATCATCCCCACAACATTCTAACTGCTCTTGGCCCTGACCATTTCATAAAATTTTCAACACTATAGTTGAAGTGATTATAAACACTTAAGTCAGATTACTCTGCAACAGAACAATTTCATTCGCAGCAAAAAGTCAGTGTCTCAAACCACTTGGATTCAAAGTCTCCACTCTGTTCCTTTGTCCCCTCTGGCCTCAACACGGGTTCCTACAGAGGCTGGATAAAAAGATAGAGAGAAAATTACAGGGAAATGGTAAGGTAAACCGGCCCCTCACACTGGAGCCTGTTTGAAGCCTCTTGCCAGCTGAGAATCAGAGTCCATCACAATTAACATTTACTGTGGAGGTTGATGACATAGCAGTGGTGTTCTTTTTATATATAAACATCTTATGTTAAAGTAGCAGTGTATCAGGCTTAAGGCCTAAGCTTGTAGAACATTTAAGAATGTCTCATGATCACAAATGAGACTAACCCAGAGGATATCCAACCTTCCCACATCCCCGCAGCCTGAGCTGTACTTTAACAATTGTAATTCTGTCAGGTGGACCCCAGGAAATACCCCGTTATCTCTTCTGAATTCCTTACCAACACTTTGAAGTTAGTAACTTCAAAAGCAACAAAATCCAGTGTCTGATATGGAAAAAACAGTACACCGTGGCTCCTCAAGCGCCTTGCCCTCTTCTTCCACTTTTGAGAAGCCTATGGCGATGGCCAAACCCTTGGGTGTGCCTTACTCTCTCTTCCTCTCCTCCCTTTTCCTCTCAACCTTTGTTTAAAATATGAGGGTGACTCTAATGGAGACTCCTAGCAGTGGAGGACATGGAGCCTGGAGTAGCCACCTCCTGTAGTCAGGCAGGACTCCCAGTGGAGGAATAAGGATGCCCACCCAACCACAAAAACTTCTACCCCAATTTTGTCCTGGCTACAAGAAATGCAAAGATGGAGTAGAGATTGAGGGAATGGCCAAGTTATGACTGGGCCAACTTGAGACCCACTCCATGGGAGAGAGCCAACCCCTGACAGTATTCAAGATACTTTGTTATATTTTGTTCATTTGCATTTCAAATGCTATCATGAAAATCCCTTATACCCTCCCCCCACACTGCTCCCCAACCCACCCACTCCTGCTTCCTGGCCCTGGCACTCCCCTCTACTGGGGCACATAATCTTCGCAAGACCAAGGGCCTCTCCTCCCATTGATGACCGACTAGGCCATCCTCTGCTACATATGCAACTAGAGACACAAGCTCTGGGGGTACTGGTCCCTAAATCTTATGTCTTGAATCTGCATTGTAGATGTGGCAATTGGTATTGGACACCCTAGAGGGTCTTGGTTTTTGCGTTTTGGCCAGTTGTTTGTGCCCCTTTCTTTTGGTCTCTACCTGCTGGTAAAAGAAGGTTCTTTGATGAGGGGTAAAAGTTGTTCTCATCTGTGAGTATGAGGATAAATATTTAGAATACAGCTAGAAGGTATATTCACTTAAGAAAACAACAATAGTTAAGTTTTCGTCTATGGACTGGGACTTTTTCCACACAGGGATTGTAGGCTGGATTTGTGGTGTCAGTCATGAATACACTCTTATTGAGTGGGCCTGAAGTCCAAATGGACAGCTTTTGGTTATCCATAAGATAAAAAAAAAAGTACTATTATTGCACACTTGGGGTGTCTTGCTGTACTGAACATTGCAGGGCTTTATGAATTCTTTTTCAATTTTTATTAGATATTTACTTCATTTACATTTCAAATGTTATCCCCAAAGTCCCCTATACCCTCCCTGCCCTGCTCCCCTACCCACCCACTCCACCTTCTTGACCCTGGCATTCCCCTGTAGTGGGTCATATAAAGTTTGCAAGACCAAGGGGCCTCTCTTCCCAATGATGGCTGACTAGACCATCTTCTGCTACAGATGCAGCTAGAGACATGAGCTCTGGGGGTACTGGTTAGTTCATATTGTTGTTCCACCTATAGGGTTGCAGCCCCCTTCAGCTGCTTGGGTACTTTCTCTAGCTCCTCCATTGGGGGCCCTGTGTTCCATCCAATAGCTGACTGTGAGCATCCACTTCTGTGTTTGCCAGGCACTGGCATAGCCTCACAAGAGACAGCTGTATCAGGGTCCTTTCAAGCTTTGTGAGTTTTATACATAGGTGAGAGTGTTGAGTCCCTTTTCCCTTGGGAGTTTGCAGAGTACCTTCTAATACTAATCAGAATTAGTCATCAGTGAGGTAGCTTCAAGTCAGTTCTGCTCAGTTTTCACAAGTTCTATGTCCAAAGTTTGTGGTCAGCATAAAGGTCTTACCTTCAAGTTCTGGGAGGCAACCAAGGGCAACAGAGGTCAGTCACCTGTATTGTCTTTTGAAGATGTTTGCAACCCTTCTCTACAACCTGAAAGAATGTTTTCCATGGCTGGCACTGTTTTTGTTTGTTTGTTTGTTTGTTTGTTTGTTTTGCGTTGTTTGTTTTGTTTTTCTTTCTTTTTTGTTTTTGTTTTCGTTTTTTGGTTTTGTTCTGCTTTGTCTGGGGCTCTTAGGGGAACACTTTTTTTGGGGAGTTAGTTATACAAAGATTTATTTTACCTTACAGTTCCACATCACAGTCCATCATATGAGGTAAGACTTCAGCTTTGGGGACTTGGTTCTTTCCTTTTACCTTGTGGGTCTTGAGGACTAACTCTGGTTGTCAGGCTCAGCAGCAGGTGACCTTAGCAGACTCACTATGGAAGCCTGCTTTGGAATTTCCTGCTCTTCTTTGTCCTCTTCCTCCTCCTTTAACATTTTATTGATTTATTGTGAGTTTTACATCTTTACATCATGCATCCCACTCTCACTCATCTTCCCATCTCCTCCAAACAAAGCACAACACAAAGAAAAAAACAAACAAACAAGCGACAACAATAACAACAAAACACACGGTAGAAAATATCTCAGCGTGGAAGCTGTAGTATGTCACAGTGCGTCCCACATTGTTTCGCACTGTCCACACATGTTCACTTGCAAATGCTCATTGAAATGAGTCATTGGACTTGTTTGAGGGCTCTGGCTCCATTGTGGTGCCCAGTCAAAGTGCAGGGGCTCACTCCTTGTGGGAAAATTATTAATGTGTCCTGCATAGTGTGTCTATTTAATGTACATCTGACACCCAACACCCCCTTCCTCAGAAGGCATTCATGATAATTTATATCTTGCTCAACCTTTCCTTTATAACCACAAAATTGCCTCTATCCAATTTACCATGCTCTTAACTCATCTAATAGCTTGTTGTTTATCTCTCTTTCACACTCTTATATCTACCAGAGCATAAAAGTCATTGTGGGATTTTTTTACTTGCATTGTCCATTATTGTATCACAAGTGTATTGAGAAGGAAAGAAAAAAAAATGAAGAGACTCAATACATTTGTTGACTGAATGTGTGTGTGTGTGTGTGTGTGTGCATGCGTGTATGTGTGTGTGTGTGTGTGTGTGTGTGTGTGTGTGTGTGTGTGTATGTGTGTGTGTTCTCACACACTATACAATTCAACATTTCAATCAGGAAGAGAGTGGCAATGGAATCTTAATATACCATTGTCTTTCCTCAGCTAAGGTGTGTATATTTTGCATACTTTAGGTGCAGTTTTAGAAAGGACATTTGTTAATTCTGTCCCCAAACCAAAGGCTCCAGAGGAAAAGACCAGTCCTCAAAGACATTTTCAGAAAATCAAGATTCCTGGTGCTGGTGGATATCAAATTTTGGCCCACTTAGAAATTCCTGGACATATCATTCTCTACATAAACCATAGGCTATTTCAGCCCTGACAAGCTAGGTTCAATCTATTTAAGATAAGTGACTCTATCACTGACATGCACCATTTGAGTAAGCCACCTGAAGTCACAGCAGTTGTCTTTGCTGGCATTATCAGTGTTGTGAAAAAGCTGCCTTTATCACATCCTTCATGACAGAGGCTGGTGAGCATCCTACATCTTTGACTATAGCTTCCCATATCTGGTCCATTTCTTCATGTAAAACACTAATAAGGCATGCACTTAAGGGTTGATGTGATCAGATCAGGTCCATATTTTCTGTAATAATGAGTCAAGTTCATGAAATAGTGTTTGCTCTAGCCTTTCTCTATAAATAAGGTGCACATTTGTTAGCATAAATTCTTTTACCTGAGAGCTATCCTTAACAGGAGAAATCTCCCGTACCTCCTCCTACACATAGGGAGAAAAGAGAGACAGAAAAATGTGCTGGTAATGGCTCTGCAAAATAGAAGAGAGAAGAAACAGCAGGTTCTTTCTGCATTTGCACTCTGGGTTTCCTGTGAAAATGGTTCTGTGATTCCTGGTGATTCTTTCAAGACTGGAAGATTAAAGATTTGTAATAGATATAGCAGCCTCAATTAGTAAAATTGACAAGAAAATAATTATCTCTTTGTTTTGAATGACAGCAAAACAGAACTGAGGGAATGTGTCACTTTGAATGGCACAGGATCTTATTTTAGTTTTTCTTACTGGACTCAACCTGATTAGTTCATGGACAGGTTTCTATTTATCACCCTAAATCATGAATATTCTGAATTCTTAGTTTTTCTTGGGTTTTTGTGTTTTTGTGTTTTTTTTTTTTTTTTGGTTTTTCAAGAAAAGCAGCTTACAAGTGCTGGGCAAGCCTAGCACTTTAGATTCCAGAAGCCGATTCTGTTTGGAAAGGAAATTCTCTATTTTCACCCATGTATTTCTGATCAAAGAGAGACACTTTCATTATTTTATTTCTTAATTTTCTTAAGAAGGAAGATATACACACTTCACTTCCGTAATGCTAAGCCCAAAATACCCCTTCTAGCTATAATTGCCTTTCATAAAAGAATCATTTACTAAAACAAGCAGTGTTTCTGAAAAACACAGATATCTGCCAAGTGCTTCTCTCTTACAAATGTCCTTTGAATGGCAGAGGCAGCTCCTCCCCTGCAAGCCAGCTCTGCCATCCTCCAATAGAGAGGTTCTTCCACCATGCCCGTGGGCACTTGATGCTGTGCTATAGACAACTTGCTAACACCCTCACTTGTTTTCTCTGGCTGTATTTGACATTCATTCTATGTTAATTTCTAGAATCTTATCAATCAAAGGAGTAGTTTATGGTCTTTTGCCTCACATAGACTGGAACTCTGAAAAAGACTTCCTTTTTATCTCTTAAGTGCCAAGCCAGAAGGAAGTTGAAAATGCCATACCTTGCTATTATTCTTCCTGAGCAGACATTGTATCTTCATTGAAAATGTACCCATATACAGATGACTTTATATCCACCTATAGGACGGTCTTTCTCATAGTTTCAGGACTTTTTGTTATTGTTGATTTTGGTCCTTGGGGAACTGAAGGAAGATGAAGTCCCTAATGATTAATGAAATTTTCTTCCCATCTACAGTAAGGAAAAGCTCGTGTAAGTACAAGCCTTGCATAACTGGGTTCAAGAACTGTATAAACCCATGAAAAATGAGTGTCATATTTGTAATTATTTCCTGTAGAGACAGAAACAGTTCTCATAGCATGCTTCCTTAGTAAGGTAAATGCAAGTGAGTAAGTCAATAAACCAATAAGTCAATAAAACAAGAATTGGCTTCTTTGTTCTGGCTGGGCTAGAAGGCTAGGTAGGTCTCAAGAGGACAGGGAGTAAGCCCTTCATAGTGAGCAGTGTCTGTTTCTGTACAAATACTAAAGTTAGGACTGTACGTAGCATTGGGGCAGGAGAAGAGGCTGAGTCAGGTCCAGATGGCCTTACACAAAGACTATATATTTGGCCTATGAAAACAGTTTAGCAAGGAAGAAGGCAGATACCCTCTCCTGAGACTGCTAAATCTAGTTGTCTGCCTAAAGACACTCTAGAGTGTCTAAAGTTGAACGATGAGTCATGATAATACTGGGAGACACTACTAGGTGGGGATTTAAGATGTTAATGAGCTATGTGTTGCATGAATTTGTATATAGAATTATGTATAACAGATTGAGCATCTGAAAGAAAGTGTGCCTTTGCAAATAACCCCAAAGACCTGTGTTATGTGACAGGAAACTCCCAAGTATTTGTATAGCAGGGCTTTGGAGCTGGTAAATGATCTCTGTGCTCCAACCTTTTAAAAATACAGATGCTTTATTTACTTTTGTATGTGGCCATGTGTATGCCTGTGGGTGAGTTTATGTGTGTGTATACCATGGCGTGCTTATGCATTTCAGAAGACAGCTTGCATGGCATTGTTCTCATCTTCTGCCATGTAGGGCCCAGGGATCAAACTGAGGTCTTCAGGCTTGCTGGCAAACACCATTGCCAGCCAAGCCATTGCTATGGTCCTTGCCCATGCTGCAACTTTATGTCTCTTCTTATTTCCTTTTTCAGGAATGCAAGAACATAGGGCCTCTTCTGAGATCCTCTGATGTCTGTGGTATCAGACTATGGAAATATTGTGTACCCCCTTTGCCCATAAATCCAAAATCTCTTTCCAGAGATGGGGTAATGGGCAAAGTACTAGGAGTTAAAGGAATGCGTGGTTGATCCACTCCAAATTCTAGACATTCATTGTTATAGCTGTCCTAATTTATGTTTAGGTAGTTGTGCTCAGTCAGTACATATAGATACTCATTTAGCCCAGCATATCAATTATATTCCCATGAAACTGACTATATATATATATATATATATATATATATATATATATATATATATATATATCTCCAGTATAGGTGGATATTCACTTAGCCTAACACATTAATTATATTTCTCTAAAAGTGACATTTATTATATTGACCATATCATTTTAGTGACATCACATTTTCAAACATTTTTCATTTTGTTATATTTTAATATATATTTTAAGTTTAAAAAGTAACTTATTTTTATGTGTGGGTGTGGTGGGTACGGAAGGGTTTACATTTAGCATCCGGTGTCAGAGGTCAACTTCATTTCTTTTCTTCAGTTGCTTTCTACCTTATTATTTTGAGGCAGGGACTTTCAAAATAATTTTGAGTAAATATCTTGAAGTAGAATAATGATGCATGTTTAATCTGTTATATAACTGTTAAACTGTCACACATTTTATTTGGCCACCGGCAGTGGGTGAGTACTCTGCTGGTCATAGGCTCTTGAAATTAGCTGTGGTGATAGTCCTTTAGCTTTACAATCTCTCCAATAGGTATATAGTTGTATCTTACTGGGCTTTGGGCTTTGATTTACATTTACCTAATGAGTACCCATGTTGAGCTAATGACTAATGATTGACATATGTGGACTTGTCATTGTGCTTCGTCTATTGGTAAACTAGCTATTCATATACTTGTTGCATTACAAAAATGTTTTAACTTGCTTTTCTTTGATTTTGATATGCTTTGGCTACACGTTCTTTGTCAGAAACAGTGTAAAAATAAGTCTCCCGCTCCGTGGTTTGCCTTTCTATTATTTTAAGAGTTATTTTTAATAAGAAGGAAGTTTTCATTCGGATGAAGCTTAATTTATCTTTTAATTTTGAATTGTATCTAATGTAAGTTCACTTTTTCCTTTATATTTTTACTTAGAATTTTCTTTTTTTTTAATTGAAAATAGTTTTTTCCCAATACAATATATCCTGATTATGTGTTTTCCTCCTCCAACTATCTCCAGATCCCATCTCCTCACCAGGGACTCACAAAGAAAAGAAATTAGTGTTCTCCAATTGATTCTCACTGGGAATACAAACAATTCTTAAGGACAGGCCTCAATGACCTAGAAGCATTTCTAGAAGTTTTTAGTCTCTTTTAGAAATTTTGTAGTTTTGGACACAGATTTGTGTAAATTTGCAAGTTAGTTTTCATGCACAGTGAGAGCAATGGATTTACCCTCTCACCTCCTGTCTCTCTTGTGCACACACAGTCACCTGGACACTGCTTGCTCCTAGTGCATATGGTCATCCAAACACACCATTGTTCCCTGTGCACATGGTCATCTAGACACTCCATTTGTTCCTTGTCATCTTTGTCAAAAAGTGTATGTGTATATGTTTCTACTATCTTGTTTTTGTTTGTTTTGTTTTTTTGAGCCATGTTCCTGATGCATAGTCCAGGCTAGTCCCAGATCCAATGTTTCAATTTCTGGAGTGTCAGGGTGATAGGCATGTACAACCACACCCAGGTTGGTTATATTTCTAAACCTAATCATATGGTAGTTGTCTTTGCCCAAATTAGTTCTCTCTTTTTTAAATAAATAAATAAATAAATAAATATTTGGATAGTTTATGTCTACTGAATTTTCACATGGATTTTTAAAGCAATTTATCAATTTAAATTTCTTTACAGTTTGCTAAGATTTTGAGGGGAGTACATGAAATTAATGGACTAATTTAGAACAAATTGGCATCTTAGAAATTATTGAATTTTCCACTTAAGATGTACTATACAACACACTACCATTTAGATTTTTATTTTTACTTGGTCACATATCATAATTTCCCATACATATGCTTTAATGATATTTTAAAAATTTGTTCCTGATAACTTCAAATTTATGATTTCTAAAATAATGTATATTTTAATTCCTACTTTTTTTGTTGCTGATTGGGAAAATGGATATCATCCTTAGTGAGGTAACAAAAGAAGTCACTAGACATGCACTCACTGATAAGAGGATATTAGCCCAGAAACTTAGAATACCCAAGATACATTATGCAAAACACAAAAAAAACAAGAAGGATGACCATCGTGTGGATACTTCATTCCTCCTTAGAGTAAGGAACAAAATACTC
>NC_034597.1:27857079-27861278 GCF_900095145.1 Mus pahari | reverse complement strand
GGGGGGGGTATAGGGAACTTTCGGGATAGCATTTGAAATGTAAATAAAGAAAATAATAATAATAAATTAAAAAACAAAAAACAAAATACCAGGGACCTTTAGAAGATTTTTTTTTTTCTTGTAATGTTGTTTGACTCATTAGTTTTAGGCACTTTGTTATAGATGACATAGAACAGAAACAACAGTACTCGTAAATAAAGACAATTTTATCTTGCATTTTCTATTTAAGATGTTTATTTTTCTTAAGATATTGCTCTATCTACAGACTCCTAACAATGATTAATAGAAGAGATTTACAAACAGAGGCAATTTTGTCCCTTACTGAGTCACATGCCTTTACTCATTTTTAGTGCTTTGTTTCATTGGCAAAAATTTCCCAGCACTGTGTTAAGAAGTCATGAGTAGTGGTTTGAAACAAGGCTCTTGCTCTTTCGATGGGATTAATTTTTTAGGCTCTTGCTCTTTCGATGGGATTGATTTTTTCTGGTCCAGCTGTAAATATCTTGGTGCTGTTTTGTCTTCCCTTTTACTTTTTAGGGACAGATGTTAATTATTTTCTAGCATCTTTTCTGCATTTAATAGGATGATTTTTAAAATTTTAGTATGCTACCGAATGACATTGTCTGCCATGAAACCTAGGCAGGTCTTCTTGCATCATGAGGACAAATGTTACATGGCTACTAAAGTATTTTCTCTTTCGGCATCATTGTGTGTGCTTTGCTTAAGGTTTAGTAAATAAAATAACTGGATGTATTGGGTTAAAACTTGTGTTTTCATTATAGTGTCTATAATTCTGATGACCATACAGAATGGTGATGTTGAATGTTCTGGGAAGTCTTCCCTGTCCTTTAAGTTTCAGTAAACGTCTGTGCAGAACTTCTAGGATTTGTTTACTGAAGGTCTGATAAAGTTAGCGAAGCCATCAGTGTGTGCCATTTTCTTTGTATGAAAGTTTCTAAATTTTAATTCTTTATAAGTTCAACTTCTTAATACAGAGTCAACTGAGTTTTTTTTTGTTGTTGTTGTTGTTTGTTTGTTTGTTTTCTCCATGAGTTTTGGTGATTTACATCACTCTAGAAATGTTTCTTGGCCTGGCATGGGGATAAATGCCTTCAATACTAGCATTTGGAAGGCAGAGGCAGGTAGATCTCTGTGAACTCAAGGCCAGCTAGGGATGTATAGTAAGCTTCCCTAAAACAGTCTATCTTTTGTCTAAGTCACTGGACTCATCGGGTTTGATCTGTCAATATTTATTTACTAATCATTTATTCCAGGTACAAGCTGAACAATGTCTTTCCTCTGCTTTCTGAAAATGGTAATTGGTGGTGTCCCCTGGTTCTTCTCTACAAAGGCACCTCATACATGGATGGCAGTTCTACTGCCAGCACTAGGAAGTTTTAAGATGTTCTTGTTGGTTGTTCTTAAGTTACTTCAATTGTCACATTCTAATACCCCCCCCCTTTTGCCTTCTTTCTTTTGTTTACTTTAACTTTTATTTGCTTGGATTTTTACACATTTTAAGATAGCAGTTGTACTCATTAAATCAGAATTTTCTCATTTAAATGTCAACATTTGATGGGATGGTGCACATCAATGCATTGATTTCAATTGTGCTATGCTTGCTTCATATAACACTTTTTAAAACCTGAAATATATTTTCAACTTAAAACATATGCTTTGATGTCATGGGATGCATGTAGATTGTTAAAAGGTTACTAGAGTGAAATAAACCAAAGTATTCAACATATCTAAATTATCCTCTTTTGTGGGCCAGGTAAAATCCATTCATTTAACCCAATTTCCAAACTTAATTGGATATTATCACCTACAAATCTCTTACTGTACTTTAGATCACTAGAAATTTTTCTTCTTTATGGTTCCACTTTATATTCTTTCATTTCTAGTTATTGACTTGCTTCCCATAATTACCACTATAATAATTACTTCTTCTACCTCTGTATATCTGAAAATTTTATAAAATCCTCATACAAGCAATATTCAAGGAATAGTTTTGTTTCTGTGCTGACTTGTTTCCCATGGCATAATGTCCTCCAGTCATATCTATGATGTGGCAAATAATATCTTATTTTAGGGCTGGATAATATTCTATTGCATATATAAATATGTATATATTATATATTTAGTTATTATATAGCACAGTTTCTTTAATCATGTATTTTTCAGTAGATATGAAACTGATTCCATATCTTTAGGTACTGTTAGGAATACTACAATGATCCTCTCATTGCAGATATCATTATAAGAGTTATTTTAATTGTTTCATTGAATGCCAAGAATAGGTATAACTAGGTTATATGATGTAGAAGTGCTATTTTTATCTTCTGTAGAAGTTTTCTAGAAAGACAGTTTCACCATAAAGTAAGAAAAAAATATAGAATTAGGTAAGGATCTCCCTAAGTTAGAGCACTGGTTACTAAACCGTACAGAACCAGAGAGGGGGAGAAGGGAGAGGTGACTGATAAGAGATGGACATCTCTGGGTGACAAATGGGGAAGGAACCAGGTGGAAGAGTGAAACAATCCTATAGAAAGAAGACTGGAGAATGTGAAGACCTTTGATCTTATCCACTAATGAGCCTGTCTTCAAAGAAATTCTACTTTCTACTAAAACTGAAACAAATATTTAGACTAAGAAACTGGATAGCTTTACTATAAAGAAGTGTGCCAAATGCTGGCTTAAAAAATTAGTGCAGAGGTTTTTAATGAAGGCAAAAAGAAGGCAGAATTCATAGGAAGAACATGACCACAGAAAGTGAGAATCAATATACATACATACATACATAAATACATACATACATACATACATACATGCATACATACATACCATGCATATATTTACTTTACATTCTGATCATAGCAACCTATTATCCCTCCTCTCCTCCCAGTCCCATCCTTACAAATTCTTCCTCTCATTACCTTCTCTCCTTCTGCCCAGAAAAGGGAAACCCTCTTGGCTACTACCCTGCCCTCAGACATCTTGTCCCAGCAGGACTAGACAATCCTCTCCTGCTGAGGCCCAACCTGACCATCCAGGAGGAAGAAGGTGATCCAATGATAGGCAACAGAGTCAGAGGTAGCACCCCTGTTCCAATTGTTAGGGGACCCACATGAAGGCCAAGCTTCATACCTGCTACAAATACGTAGGGGGCATAGGTCCAGTCCCTGCATAGTATTATCTCTGTCAGACCCCTCAGCCAGCCTAGGCTTTTGACTCTTTAGGTCTTCTTTTGGTGACCTTGATCCCTCTGGCTAGCTCAATTCTATCCCCCACTCTTCTACAAGACTCTGCCTGATGTTTAGCTATGCGTCTCTGCATCTGTTTCTATCCACTGCTGTATGAAGCCTCTCAGGAGACAGTTATGCTAGGACCCTGTTTGCAAGCATAGAAGAATATTATTAATAGTGTTAGGAGCTGGCTCTCTCACATGGGGTGGATCTCAAGTTGGGCCAGTCATTGGTTAGCTGTTCCCTCAGTCTCTATTTCATCTTTACTCCTGCACATCTTGTAGGCAGGACAAATTTTGCTTGAAGGTTTTGTAGGTGGGTTGATGTCCCCTTCCCTCCCCTGGAAGTCCTGTCTATCTACAGGAGATAGCCACTTCAGTCTCTATGTGCCCCTTTGGTAGAAATCTCCAATATGGTCACCCCTATAGACTCCCCATAGTTTCTCTGATCCAATATTGTTAATTAAACAAAGACATCTCAAAACATGAAACTAAAGAAAACTGAACATAGCCCTCTACCAAAATGCTAAATACAATTAAACATGTATTTGGTTATAAATTAAGATTTTTTAAGTAAAAATAAAAAAAACTCAATGAAAACAATAAAGTTAAAATGTTAAAAGACAAATGCCATACCTGGCAACCTGAGTGAAACCCCACAACACACATGGTGAATGGGGAGAACTGACTTCTGCAAGTTCACTGCCTACCTCCACCCATGCCTGTGATATGTGCACATCACCCCAATGCCCCTGCCCATACAGAAAATCAATACAATTGAATTAAAATCTACAAAATTAAAATAATTAGTTGTTGGGAACAAAATAAAAGGGGGGCACAGGGGGAAGTGGGCGAAGGGAAAGGGGCCTAATGTCCGGCCACAGTTCCCCTGTGCTATGGGCAGGTGGACACAGGCAGAGCTGCCTGATGCTTTTCTACTCCCCCCCCCCCCCCC
>NC_034597.1:27851873-27856640 GCF_900095145.1 Mus pahari | reverse complement strand
GTCAGAAGCTTGGGCCATTGCTTATGTGACTACTAACCATGCTTCTCTTGTGGGGGGCGGTACCTTAGGCAGGGGATGGAATTCCAGGAGCATGAGGGAACGCCTACCAAGTCATGTAGGTGAATTATGACCATCGGGGTTCAGACCTCAATTTGACTGGAGACCAGCCTGCAATTCCCCACAATGAGTGAAATGACAACTTGATTTCATTCTGAGAAAGGAAGACAAGCAATCTAAGGAAGGAAGAGTAAATGACACATGTTAAAGGTCAAGGGACCAAAATAATAATACAGAAGACAGTGAATGCTAAAAAGGGGACTACAGAAATGACCAAGAAGGTATAAGGAAAACAAGCGACGAAGAGTACAAAATGCATATTCATAGACTTTCTAAAGAATACAAAATAAGAAATTAAATATTTAAAACTATAATAAAATACATAAAGATAGAGATGCTTGGGAAATGACCAGGAATGACCAACTAATGATATGCAAAGCTATCCTCTCTTTTCATAAGTTGAGCATATATTGTCTCCAGCTCCCTTTCTTGAAGGATCTATGAGAGACAAGCTCACCCTGCTGAGTAACACATCCCAGGTTATACTGCTTTGTCTCGCTTGCATCCCACATTGACACTTATGTATGTGACCACAGGACCAACCAGGTATAGGCCTTTCTTTGGTAGAGGTTGGCTATGACAACTGCTTGATCTTCAAATACAAACTAAAACTATGTTGCTCAGTTCAAGAGCAAAGTGTGTTTCCCATCAATTCCTTCCACAGTGATGTGTGCTCAGGATGGCAGTCAACCCAGTGACAACTCAGACTGTCCATAAAGCACAGGAAGTGGAAGGCTATGAAAGTTATAGTAGAATGTAGGAACATGAGTCACACGGGCAGGAACAGACTCTATAGAAAGGTGTGATCAAGGATGGTTTGATGTTCCAACTGTTCCAACCTCTTCACTTGGGAATTCAAACCTCTGTTATTTGCTAAGTACAATGTTCTGGACCCTTCCATATCATGGTAGATTTATGAGCAGAAGTGTTCTTTGAGAACACAGTGAGCTGACCTGACACTGACATAGGAGTTACTGATGGGAAGTAATTGGAAACAGGCATGCAAATCAGTTTCATGCCCTTTGATGTAAATTCTAGCTACACAAAGCTGTCCTTGTGTCAGCAATATCAGCATCATTGTGGAGGTTGTTAGAAATGAGAATGTGCCTGCATTTCTAAAGTGAATGTTGTCTAACTTGTGTATACTTATACACTATCCGTTAGAGAGGTAGATTGGGGTTCAGAAGTCTGGGCAGCATCTGAGATTCTGCATTTCTAACAAGCTCTGCAGGTGTCTCAGAGTGACTGCTCTTATATTGTACCAGATCCCTTTTTGCTGAGAAATTCTTCCTGCTATGCACTGGGAAACTAGTGTTTTATATTTTTCTCTGAAAATTTAAAAAAGGACAATAAGACTTCAGCATTGTAAGGGAGGCACAGTGAAACCACCAAATGAGACCACTTCCTTGGCAGAAATGTAGTTTATTGGGGGATAAACTACCCTGGTGTCTCAGAGAATAGAGAACTCAATGGGCAAAGACCTGTCATTTTACTGGGGGTAGGTAGCAGGTTTCTGGATTAGAACACCTAAGAGTTAGTGTTAGTGATTTGAGATGATGCAGGCTTTTTGGTTAATCAGGAACCAGACATACTCCACTGAAGGTAGTTGACTGCTGGAGGTGGTAAAGGAAACAATCAATGGCTTTTCCAACAAACAGAAAGCAATCTTCCTGAATTTTCAGGAAATGAGCAGTATATGTTCCTATTTACTAGATAAGAATCCTGTTTACCTGGTAAGAATTTGGTCTGGTTCAGGTTCAGACCATCATCTTAGAATATTGTCAGCAGTACTGCCCATATTTGGGTCCTGCTTTGTGGCCTGACAGTCACTAGAGAGAATCTCTTGTTAATCTTATAAGCACCCAGGACCAGGTATTGTCTGCCATGATTCTTTCCCTCTAGATTTTCACCTATAGATATTATGAGGAAGTTCACAGGGTCATGAATCATGACCATTCTTAGCTTCTTAACTTTCTAATGTTATCTATTGTATATGGTATAAGTAGTATAAAGTCATGGTGACAGTAAAGGGTGGCTGGACTGTTGCATACCCTGGCTAGGTTGGTCATAGAACAGGTGAAGGTTCCCATACTGGGCTGGGGGACTGGCAGTGAAAACCAGGCTAGGACTGAGAACTTTGGAAGGTGCAGAGATGGTAGGATCAGGCAGGTAGTTTCACAGTGCTGGAGTGGAACAGAAAGCAGGAAAGTAAAGAGGAGCCATGACCACAAATAAAATAAAATCATGATATTTCCAGGAAAATAGAGGCAACTGAGAATTATATTCTGCAAAATTAACCAGGATCAGGAAGACAGATAACGTAGGATATCCCTCCAATGCATAACTGACATTTAAGTGTATATATAGGTACATATGTATATGTATATAGAACTCTTGTATATACTATGTACATATGCATGTATGAATTTAGAAAGTGGATCATGAGACGGATAGAAGAGTTCTTAAAAGAAGGGCAAAGGTTAGTGTTGTACCTGTGCTATGAAAGCAGAACAAGGAACTACTGGCATTAAGAGGACACCCACAGGGATGGAGGGTCGGGGGATGAGGTGGGTCAGTGGGAAAGAAGGAGGTATAAAGAAGTATAATGACATATGTAGCAAGAATGTGGGTTTCTTATAAAAGCAAAACAAAACAAAAAATATTATAAGAATATGTTTTTGTTTAGTCCTAGGTATAGGAAATGGTACTGCTTCAGACTGTCCGCAACAGCTGACTATAACGTGTCTTGTACTCTAGCAGAGGCATGATTTTACCAGCCACAGGTACTCTCTACAATTGTGTGGCATTTAGAATTCTAAGAACTTTTCAGAGGGTATTTAAACTCCTGCTGAGAAACGGGGTTGTTGTTGTTGTTGTTGTTGTTGTTGTTGTATGAATGTTGGTGGATTGTTGGTTGGTTGCTGTTGGTTGCAGTTTATTAGGTAGTCAAGCTCAAAGAAATGAAAAGAAGAAAATAGATCTCCTGATGGTGAAGATTAACCTTGCCTCTAGGAACTAGGTGCCTAATCAGCCAGGAGTCCTCTATCTACAGTGTTGACCCTTCACTTGTATACCTATTTCTCTCCTAACTAGTGTGAGGGGGTTGAAAGGGTGGAAAAGGGGTAGAGAAGGGTAGAAGAATGAAGAACAATGTTGCAAAAAGACAACCACAGTCATATGCGCATTAAGTGGCATAATTGAACAATGTATGCTAACTTAATTAGTAAAAACTGAAAGTAAATGAAGTTTTAGAATATAATGTATATCTTAAGCAATATTAAAAGCAATCATATAAATTTTTTAAAAATTCAGGAAGTGGGGAATGTGAATATTGGTTTAATAACTGGACTATAGCTCCCATGCTTTTATAGACTGTCCTTTTTTTGTAATTTTTTATTAGTTATTTTATTTATTTACATTGCAAATGTTATCCCCTTTCCCAGTTCCCTCTCCACAAACCCCCTATCCTATCTCCCGTTCCCCTGCTTCTTTGAGGTTGCTCACCCACCCACCCACTCCACCCTAAGATTCCTGGGGCATTTGAGCCTCCACAAGATCAAGTGCCTCTCCTCCCATTGACATCAGATAAGGCCATCCTCTACTACATATGCAGCTGGAGCCATGGGTCCCTCCATGTGTACTCTTTGGTTGGTGGTTTAGTCCCTGGGAGCTCTGGGTGGTCTGGTTAAATTGATATTGTTGTTCTTCTATGGGGTTGCAAACCCTTCAGCTCCTGCAGTCATTCCCCTAACTCCTTCATTGGGGTTCCCATGCTCAGTCCAATGGTTGCTGCAACCATCTTCTGCATCGGCAACCTTGCCCGAAATTGAGATTTTTATTTAATAACCAACCTGCATCTTCTGGGGAAATCAGTGTCTGTAGACACTGTGCATAGAACCTCTGTTTAAAGTACCTTATAAAAGTATTTTAAAATAGCTTAAGGCTATTACTATTACCTAAATATCTAGTGGTCTTTCATCAAGCTTCTTTATATATGCTTAGTTTGGGTCACCTTGTCCCCTATTCTCTGCTATACCATATCCTACTCTCCCTAACCCTGTTGAAACCACTAATCATGTGTTCTGCTGGCCCTTCTTCTATTTTTAGTTGGTTTCCACCACCACACGTTCCCATACAGCTTCTCCTATGTTCTTTGTGTTGGTTACTCATTGCTCTAGCCTCTCATTTCCCCACACCTCACTCTCTACATGGACCTTCCTGTCCCGACTATTCACCTATCCTATTTGCATTTTGCCTATCTTCTGCTACCCTCTTCCCTAAGTGCATTTTTCTTCCAATCCTCTCTTTTACTCCCCCAGCTTCCTATTTTTCACTTTCTGGCTTCTATGTGTACTCCAAATTATATACACAGAAACCAAAAGATTCAAAGGAGGAATCGCATTTGAGGGAGAACAGTATTGTTTGTCTCTCTTGGGCTGGATGACCTCATTCAGTATAATATTTTTAAGTTCTATTCATTTAGTTGCAAATCTTATGATTTCTATTTTATTTATAGTTGAGTAATAATCCATTGTCTATAGACACTACAGTTTCTTAACTACTTAAAGACTCCATCACTTAGATCCAAGCTTTTAACATAAGGACTCTTGAGGACACACACACACACACACACACACACACACACACACA
>NC_034597.1:27825944-27851748 GCF_900095145.1 Mus pahari | reverse complement strand
GAGAGAGAGAGAGAGAGAGAGAGAGAGAGAGAGAGAGAGAGTGAGTTGCTTTCTTTGTGCCTATTTTCTGCCATTGGGGGAATGGGGAGACTTTATATGAATGCCAGGTCTTCAGCACCATGTGGCCTTTGTGGTAGTATGGCTCATGACACAGAGTTTATCAGGACAGGATAGTGATGGGTGGTTTTCTGGGACAGACTATAGTGCCTGATAAAGCCAGATATCTGGGAAACAAGACATATTGTCTTTAAGTAAATTTTAAATGGATACAAACATAACTCTAACTTTTGGTTTGGAAGAATGTTCACAGATTAAAATTGAAGGCTATTTTAACATTTAAGAAAATTCCAAAGATGGTTTTAAAAGGTTTTCCTTATTATAGTGGAGACATATCTCTAGCCTTTAAAATGCAGGGTAAAAGGATAAAAATCTATATTTCCTGGCCTGACCCTCCATGTGGCTTCCCTTTACTCTTGAGTCTAAATTTTATACACTCTCCCCTAAACTCCATTAGCCACAGCCACACACAACTGCTTTCCATTTTCAGACTTACCCACCATGGAACAGGCACAGAGGAAGTGGTACAAGTTATTACAAAGAAAAAAATCTGTCTTTGACAGGAACACCACACTGTAGAGCAGAGAAATTTAGTGGACAGATGGGACCATTTGAGATGGCTCTTATAGACAGTTTGGAAAGGAAAGAAAGGGCTCAGAATACGGTGAATTGTCTCACAAGTGGTGACCTGATTATGGCCAAAGGCCACTCATCCCATGATCCCTGTCCTTCCGGGATGAAGCCCCTGACGAATGGATACTGTGATGCTCTATCTGCCTACATCTTTGATGTAAAACTGAACAAGTATCTAGAAAACTACTTTAAAAATATTATCTATATTATAAACCTAGGAAACTGAGAACACATTTGGGCAACAAAAATAGGATCCAGGCATTCTCTCAACTGAGAGCAAAAATGGATTAAAATTTGCAAGGAAAAAAAAAAAAAGCCCTCTAAATATCAATTGTAGAAACACAACCTCACAGCCCTCTGTACTCAAAAGACAATAACTTTAGCAGCAAGGCAAAATCCACTGGGAATTTCCTCTATGTACACAGCACAGAAAACTATTTTTAAAAATTCCCATCTATGTTTGGCCTCAGGAAGCAACGACTTGATAAACGATAAGGAGACTCTGTGCATCACCTATACTGTCTGCCACCTTGTTCTTATTTTGAGTTCAACAAAACTTTAAAATGTCTCAGCAGTTACTGTCAACTCTCTATGAAGAGGCTGGCTCCAGGTGGTCAAAGCCAAACATCATTGCCTCCTCCTACGTTCTTCCTACATCAGGAATCTTAAACTGTAATGGTTCAGAGGTCTAGGCAGGTGATGGCTTGGTGGCTTATGGGTAGAGAAGAGGAGCTGTAGGTGCTTACCAATTGTTGAATCTTTTCTAAGCCTGACAGCTGCTGTTCATGTCAAGCTGACACCATCTTTGAATATGGGCCAGTATGAACAGATAGCCTTTATTTTATATGAATTCTCTTGATTATCATGCATTGACAGTGGATTCAACTTTTATACACTGTAGTAAAATATATGTATGTATCTTAGAATTTACCATAGGCCCATATGTTCCCGTGTATAAATGTTAAGCTTGTTTATGTTTGTGCAACACACCTCCCTATCCTTTCCATCTTGCAAAACACAAATTTTGTCTCCAATTAAACAACTCATATCACTGCCCTTGCCCATTATTGTCAACTACTAATGTACTTTCTGTTTCAGTGAGTTTGATGACCTTAGGTAATGCCTGAATCTTCTATAGCATCCATCATTTTGTGACTACCTTGTATCACTGGCACAATGTACCCAAAGTTTATTAATGTTGGTGATACATGCCAGAATATTTTTCCTTTAAGGCTGAAAATTTTTTTTATCATATTCTTCTACCACATTTTGTGTGTCTGTTCACCTGCCTGTGTTCACTTGTATCTTTCTACTTTGGGCTATTTTGAATAAGTGTCATAAAATCAGGGATGCATATACTTGTTAAAATTCTCGATTTAATTAATCTTTGGCATTTATTAAGAGATGGAGTTATGAAGTCAGTTGTGCCAAATTCATTTTAAATCTGTTTGTGATATAAGATGTAAAAAAAGTGGCTAAAATAATTGGCACCTGATTATTTTTCTCTGTGGACTCTGTTTTTTCCCCACTAGGATTTGTCCATTGGCACGCTTGCTGAAATCATTTGACCATATATGTGAAAGATTATTTGGGGGCTTTTAAATCCTATTACACTTGATTTGATGCCTATATTATATTGGTTCTTGTAGTGTTCTGTGTTGGAATGGAGTTTGTCATGTAAGCATCAGTGCACTGGGAGCCTGGCCTCAGTATGGTGGTGTCAGGAGTTGGTCAGAGCTTAGTCTACAAGGGGGTTTTCACATCATGGGAGGCACTGCCCTTGGAAGTTTTTTCATGTTCTTTGGTTGGCTTGTGTGTAACTGAGATGTTCTAAGGTGGGGCCATTTCCTGAACCATTTTCCTGTTCTCTATGTGACAATGTGATTTTTCATCTTATATGTATGACCAATACTTTATACCACTTATCACACATTGTTTAGTGCCTACCTAAAGCTGACATTATGTCACTGAACCTTCAGAATTATAAGTTGAGTAAATATGTTGCTAATGTTGCCATATTTCTGATATTTTATTGTAATAACAAATTAGACCAATACCCAAAGCATTGTCGTAAATCTTGAAATCACAAGTATGAGAGTTTTGACATTATTCTTTTTCAACATTTACTTTTGTATTTAGCCATTGGAGATCTTATAGAAATTTTATGATGGATATCTTAATTTGTCAACAAAGTAATCTTTGTAATTTTTGAAAGTGATGTTATCAACTCTATAGAATTCTTTTGATAATATTCACAACCAATATAACATCAATTTATATTGGAAGCATTGAGAAGACCAAATAAAAGCCATCTATGATATGTGTGATAGATGTACCCCTGCTCATTAGTCATTTATGGAAGACACATTTTATAATTCAGTTTATAAGTAAGAGTTGGTTTTGTTTTGTTTTGTTGAGACAGTGTTTCTCTGTGTAGTGCGCTTTAACATTTTTATTGATTTTTGGTTTTTGTGTATTTTTTGTTTTGGTTTGATTTTGTGTTTTTATTCGTCTGTTTGGTTGGTTGGTTGGTTGGTTGGTTGGTTGGTTGGTTGGTTGGTTGGTTTTGATATTGTTGTTGTTGTTTGCCTGCGATTATGACTGTGTGAGGGTGTTGGAATCCCTGGAACTGGAATTACATAGTTTGTGAGCTGCCATGTAGGTGCTAGTAATTGAATCCCAGTCCTTTGGAAGAACAGCCAGTGCTCTTAACTGCTGAGCCATCTCTCCAGCCCTTACAAGGCAATTTTATATGATGAGGTACTGGACATGTCCGAAGAACACATTGCATCATGGAAGGTAAATAGTACTGGATTTTATTGTCTAGATTATCTGAAAAAAAAAAAGAGAAAATTTATATGATAAATATGTTTATGATAGATATATTTATGAGAGCTATGCTTACCAGAGAAGAGAACAAAAGCTGTGTTTATCAGCTTGGACTATAAAGTATAATTCTGGGAGACAGATTTACCATCTCTTAAGTGAATAGATCACAGTCTGTCTATGTTTGTTGTGTGTAGACATTACAACAACTCTAAAGAGGAAAGTTAGAAAATGGAGTGAAGGTAGTTTCCCAAAGAACAAAAATTTTAAGAAATAGAAGTATACTTAAAAGCCTAGTAGAAGAGAAATTTTCCGAGCTGTAGCTCAGTGGGTAAGAGCTCTGACTGTGGAGCCAAAGGCCCCCGGTTCAAATCCCAGCTGCTGCTTGATGGCTCTCAGCTGCCTGAACTGTCATTGCTGGGCAGTGTTGGTGCCTGGCACTTGGGAGGCAGAGACAGGCGGATTTCTGAATTCGATGCCAGCCTGGTCTACAGAGTAGGTTCCAGGACAGCCAGAGCTATACAGAGAAACCCTGTCTCAAAAAAAAAAAAATCCAAAATTTACTTTTATATAATAAAGTCTCACCAACACTGCTTTCTTAGCATGAACTGAACAATGAGGATGCCAATAGAGATACTGACATGAATAGAAGCAATCTCAGGAAGCCTCAACACTGTGCAAAGAACCACAGGCAGCTAAGGAGTGCTGAGAGCAGGACTCTTTTCAAGGAAGAGTTCACCAATTGGTTATCTGATGCCAAATGTTTAGTCCTGAAAACATATTCACATAAGACACATTATACATACTGAGCAGGTATCATTTATGTTTTTAGGAATACACACACACACACACACACACACACACACATACACACACACACACGTATGTGCACACACACATATTCACAATCAATCAATCAATCAATCAATCAAAAAAGAGACTATAGATTTGAAAGAGCAAAGAGAGGAATATGGAAGGGTTTAAGGATAACAAGTAAAGAGGAGAATGATGTGAATATATTACAGTCTCAAAAATTACTTTATAAGAATCAATATCTTCCATAAAAAGATCCAACTCCCATGAACACATATTCTGGAAAAATATCTATATCTATCTATCTATCTATCTATCTATCTATCTATCTATCTATCTATCTATACCTTTAAAGAAATAATCACAATTCTATTAGTGTTTACATAGAATAGCACTAGTAAGTTTCTATACCAAAAAGAAGGCTTCAGCTATATTATTGCCTTGAATAACAATAAAATTCAACATACAATAGAGACATGTGTGTGGTGGATTGAAAATGGAACACTTTTTCGTCTTTTAACATTTAAGAATGTTAAACTAAACTTAGTTCTCCAACAACTGGCAAAAGAGCAGAAAGACATTTTCAGACAAAAAATATTTTAAAAGTATCCCTCAACTCATATACCTATCCACATATCTCTCTCTATATACACATATGTACCTACCAATCTACATACATTTTTATCTATAAACTACGAGGTTTGTTGATGTGTGTATATATAGACACATGCAATAAGGAGCTGCACAAATATCCCATGGATATATGTATAACTTCATGGAGAGCGCTGATGGCACTCTCTGGTGAATTTATAGATGATGTAAAAGTAGGAACTAAACAAATGGAAGAAGCAAACCTAGTAGAATACAGTTATTTGAAGAACATATCTGACTTGAACTGCAGCCAGCTGGTTAGCAGCAGAATTCATCATGGAACCACAGGGGGTATAGAAAGAAATAGGCTCATTGTCCTGTGTAGATTTTGTGGGATTCTCCAGTGAAATGGTGATGAGCTGCTGTGAAAAAATGCTTGCTTCAGAAACTGGGGTGTTTGCAAGACTGCAGGCAAACCCAGTGTGTGATAATGCAGATGAAGACAAAAATTGAGCCAAGCAAGTCTCAAGGCTACTCCTTGTTTCAAAGCACTTCTGGAAAAAATACTTATGTGAAAGAATAAATATGTGACTATTTGGGCCATCTCTCATACAATATGCTAAATGAGGTTTAATGTTAATTGAATTGAAATTTTTATGCATTTGTATAACAACTTCTCCTCAGTAGGTGATTGTTCAAGCACAGAATATATGAGAAGTGACTTGTCAGCTCTTCATGGGAAATAACCTGAGGCTGATTGATCATAGCTCATTATAGGTTAAAAATTTGAAGAGATTGCTCAAGAATTGATACAATTCCAAGTAGCAAGGTAGAAATTAAGGGGCTAGAAACATGAGAGGTAGCCTGGTCTTATTCACAGTTGGTAAAATCACATCTGAGAACTAGTCCATGGGGTCAGCAGTACTGGGAAGACATCAAGGGGCCACTTCCCTTCTGTACACCAGAAACCTTAGGGACACATGGATTAAGCAACTGGCTATGTGGCAAAATCTCCTGGCAAAGGAGAATACATGGTAATTCCTAATTTGAAGACTAGAAAGACATGACAAATGGATAAAGGGAGATAGACCACTGGGAAAGTATAGGTATTGGTCTCCAACTGAAACCCAGGAGACAGAGGATGGGTGCTTAGCCAAAAATCCCTTATCTCTAAATCTCCATGTCAACACTCATCTTCAAAGACATCCTTGTTCTGGAGAACAAAGACACAATTTCTCCAGAGGGTTAAACATACCCTGAACCTCTGGACGTGTCTCTCAAACCCTTCACACTGGTCTAGGGTTCAAGCCTGACCCAGGTCAACAAATGCTTGTATAAATCTGATTTGGAAAAGCTATGTGCACTTCCAGTGCTATAAAAATTATTTGACATTTTTGGCCTGGTGAATAGAAAAACAAATTTTGATCCTTGCAGACAAGTCTTAAAAAGAACTACTCCAAGGTGACAATGTTTCTAACTTAGTGATGTGCTGGTCAAACATCCTCAGCATCTTCTAGAGCTCCTCCCAAGGGAGTGTTATCCAATCTCTGCTCAGCATGTTCAGATTATTCCAGTAGATGGTATCTAAAAGCCAAAATACCTAAACAATGAGCTAAGCAATTCTGGGGCAAAGAAAAGGTTTTTCTTATCTAGTTTCTTAAGACCAATATTGACTTTTTAAATTTTTTTTATTTGCTAGTCAAAGTCTTTATTTCTTCTTAGTTTTGAGAAATAGGTTTTTTTTTCAGTTTTTTATTAGATATTTTCTTTATTTACATTTCAAATGCTACCCCGAAAGTTCCCTATATGCCCCCCCCCCGCCCTGCTCCCCTACCTACTCACTCCCTCTTCTTGGCCCTGGTGTTCCCCTGTACTGGGTCGTATAAAGTTTGCAAGACCAAGAGGCCTCTTTTCCCAATGAAGGCCAACTAGGCCATCTTCTGCTACATATGCAGCTAGAGACACGAGCTCTGGGGTTACTGGTTAGTTCATATTGTTGTTACACTTATAGGTTGCAGACCCCTTCAGCTCCTTGGATACTTTCTCTAGCTCCTCCATTGGGGGCCCTGTGTTCCATCCAATAGATGACTTTGAGCATCCACTTCTGTATTTGTCAGGCACTGACATAGCCTCACCAGAGACAGCTGTATCAGGGTCCTTTCAGCAAAATCTTGCTGGCATGTGCAATAGTGTCTGTGTTTGGTGACTGATGATGAGATGGATCCCTAGGTGGGGCAGTCTCTGGATGGTCCATCCTTTCATCTTAGCTCCAAACACTGACTTTTCTTCATTCTCTAATTTGAGGATTATTTGTGGTGCTGCCCACTGTGTGTAACATTGAGCATAACCACAAGTATGGTACAAACTGAATGTGTGTCAGGTGTATGCTAGAATAAGTTGGCCTTCTGTGTATGCTCAGAAGAAGTTCAGAAACTTTGTTTGAGGGCCAGTGAGACAGCTTAAGTTGTTAAAGCTACTTGTCACCAAGTCTGATAACCTGAGTTCCATCCCTGGGAACCACATGCTAGAAGCGAAGAGCAGAAGTTTCTCCTCCACCTTTGTGCATATGAATATACACACACACACACACACACACACACACACACACACACACACGCACTCACGCACACGCACGCACACACACACGCACACACATACGCACACACACACGCACACACACACATACGCACACACACATACGCACACACACACGCGCGCGCACACACACACGCGCGCACGCACACACACACACACACATGCACACACACATACGCACACACACACGCACACACACGCGCGCGCACACACACACGCACACACACATACGCACACACACACGCACACACACGCGCGCGCACACACACACACATGCACACAAATAACTGAATAAAATATAGTTTAAATAACCTTAAAAAGATTGTTAGAGAAGATATACTTGATCAGAGTCCCATGAGATATTCCTTGTGCTCTTATGAGGTACTGAATACTTTGTATAAATTAAGTCATTTATCACTGTATTCTCAGAACAATTTATCAAGGCAAAGAAATGATAGATTAAGACCTTGTGTGCAGTTCTGTGGCTACAGTTCAGTTTGGACCCATCTGTGCCACTCCACACAGCATAACTGATGGTTTTATTAGCCATGCCACAGTTCCAGGCTAAATCTTGATCTAGAAAGTAATGCTTTTATTAACCCCCTTTCCCCCTTTTCATGCTTCTGTCTATACTAGCTTCATCTCTCTTTCAGGGAACATCCCATAAGATGGACCCGGGTTATGCTATAAGATGTGATAATTTTGATTTAACAACAATTCTTCAAGCCTGTGTCTTAGTGCAGTTCATCGTTCATCAAGTTAACGGTGATAGTACTTCTGAATTAAACATGATTTTTCTTAAGAGAAAAGGCTCAAAGGAAATGTCAGAGTTAATTAAAGAAGGTGATATTGTAGCCTCTGACAGAAAGGAGCCCATCAAAGGTGTTGTTAAGAGAGATCTGAAATCATCAAAGCAGAGCCATTCTCTTGCAAATTGCTTTCTGTTTCAGCTTTTTGGGAACTCTGGGTTGAGTATCTGCTGAGGAAGCCCAAGTGGGGAGCTTGGAAAGAAACATTGGCTTTAATATGATGTCTACAGAGAAGATTAAGTGTCCCTCAAGGGAAAGTATTTAAATTTTAATTGTGAAATCAGTCACTGTGAGAGGATTTTGTCCAAATGCTGTCCAGTAGAAACCTTGCTCTCTGATATAGGCAAATGTCCTTCATTTCTTTGGCTTTTATGACTTTGGGCTATCTACAAAGTTGTGTTAGGTTTTCATGGTTTGTATTCACTTTTGACAAGGTCTGTCTTTGAGAACCAAAACTATTAAGCAGACCAATTCAAAAGTGGCGCGTGTGTATGTGTGTGTTCTTGTGTGTGCATGTGTGTGTGCATGTGTGCATGTGCTCATGTGTGTTTCTAGTTGCTAATTAATTTGGTGCCACTTGAAATAAATATTATTTGCTCCTCTTTCCAGACTGTGATGTTGACTAACTTTGCTTCCAGCCTATCATAATATTCTAAGGTTCACTTCCCACCCTCCTCCATCCTTGGGTTTTCCATTAGCAGTCACCGTGTGATTGTACACTCTAGGGGACATCTAGATTCCCTTGGTCCATTCAAACTCAAGCCTTTTACCAAATTTCTCTTATTTCTTTAAAAAAAATAATTTTCAAAATACAGTCTGCAATAAGACTATTTCCATGTCTTTACAATTATTTTAATCAATGAGTTGGAAAATTTTCTTCTTTTTTTTTTTTTCTTTGTGAAGGGCCATATGACTTTTGTCACAGCAACTCAGTCATTGCATCCCAAAAGAAGCAGAGATAATGTACGCATAGATACATAAGCCTTTAATTACAAAAGCTGTATGGTGGCCACATTGGCCCCCATAGTTAGCTGCTCTGCTTTAATCTATATGTCTCTATTTTTTCTGTTTCTGTTGAGTTGAAGAAATTACATTATTTGATCTGTAGATTTTCTTCCAGCCTGGAACTGTATATTTATCTTGAGTATTTATATATGGTAAATCTAAAGGCACATAAAATTTATTTTTGATTTTGTTGACAAACTCATTCAAATGTGAAATACACATCTTTTATGATACTTGTAGCTATTATTGACCATTCCTAGACCCATTATTCCATTAAAGCTGTAAGAAATGGTCTTTTATAATGACATTATTCCTTCATTATTCTTGTACCATTTGGAAGATTTTCACTAAGAGGACTTATTCCTCATCATCTATTTTCTTATCTAAAATAATAATTTGAATATAAAAGTATTTGATTATATTTTAATCACTAGTTTTCAAAATCATGAGTTATACTTAATATGCTAAAACACTAAAATGGGATTTGTTCTAATTATAGAAGACTCTTGTATTTAAGAATAGTTAGGGCTGCAACACTGGTTCAGTGGATAAGAATATTCATTGGCTGTTCTTGCAGAAGACTTACGGTCATTTCTCAGTGAGCACATGGTAACTCATAACTTGTCTGTACCTCTAGTTTCAGGGAATCTAATGCCATCTTCTGATCAAAGCAGGCATCAGGCATACAAATGGTGCACAGACATACATGTGGGTAAACAACCACACATGAAAATAAAAATAAATGAAGACAAAATAGTGTTTTTGGTTTTAGCATTAGCTCTTCTCAGGTAGGAAGGCATGCTCATTTGCTTTTTCATTTCTAGTAATCCAGGAGTCCTGGGTCTTTTCCATGAGAGCTGTTACTGAGAGATCATGGTGTAGGCTATAATGGTGGTCATTTCTACCTGGCTGAATTCTAATTTGTAAGATTCATATTTTTAATAAACAAAGATAGAAAATATTACTTTAAAGTTAAAATAACCATAGGCACACCCTGTTCTATGGATCTATAGAAGCTTATTCATCCATCTTCTTCTCATATATTTGGGTGATTTCCTCTTTTATCTTGGTCAAATACATAAGTAGATAATAAATGGAATTGTCTTGCATTTTTACCAGTGTGTTAACTGGTGTATTGATAATCAAAAGAATAAAAGAGACCAGAACTTTTCAATTACCTTATGGGATACCCTTTAGGTCCCCCAAAGTTTCTTATCATTTAGCTTTTGGAATTCACTGTATTTAATTTGCTCTCTAGCCATTTTCTCTTGTTTGTTTTTATTTTAATAGGGTCATGAGCCTCTTTCTTTAGCAAATTAGAATATATGTCATATTGAAAAAGTTTTTCCTTGTCCCCGATTATGGAGGAATTCACTCATTGTCAAGCATCTGAAATGTTTCTTTTGGGTTTTCTCTCTCTCTCTCTCTCTCTCTCTCTCTCTCTCTCTCTCTCTCTCCTCTCTTTGAATGGGTCATTTTCTTTATTTAAAGTTTCCCACATCCTAAATTGATAAACTTGTATCTTTCAATAATGAATAGTCAAACATACATATATATATATATATATATATATATATATATGTTATACTTTTTTATAATTTCATACGTAAGCATTCATTTTATCTAGAACACTCCCATATTCTCTCCCTACTCTACATCCTCCCATGCCCCATCCATCCTTTTAATTATTACTTTTACCCACATCTATCTAATTATCTATCTACCTACCTATCTTTAATTTATTCCTTCCCTCACTCCTTCCTATATACATACACAAACACATTTGTATAAACACAAATAATGTTACATAAATCTATCTCTATTTATCACCTTTATTCCTTTCCTCACTTCTTCCTGTGTATATACATATACATACATATATGCATACACATAATATTTGTATATACACAAATAACTTTACACAGACTAGGTTAATATATTTAGGGACACACAGACATAGACACACACACACTTGAAAAAAGAGGTTATGAATTAGAGAAAGTGCAAGGAAAATACATGGGAAGGATTAATGATTGAAAATGGAAACGAATAAATGATACAATTATCTCAAAATTAAATATATAATATTTATAAAGGAGATCAAATAAGAACAGGGCTATTGCCATAGTATTCATGACTCATCTCCTCCCATAATAATCAAAAGTAGTTACTTATAAACATTGAGAAAGACATTCCACATTCTTAGACTGAAGGAATTAGTGTCATGAAGACCTTCTTCAAAGAGACTAGTAAGAAATATGTATATATGTATGTATCCATATATATATATTATATATGTACATACATATGTGTGTATTTGTGTGTGTGTGAGAGAGAGAGTGTGTTTGTACTATTTAAACTTTTTTTTAAATTTTCTTTATTTACATTTCAAATGCTATCCCGGAAGTTCCCTATACCCCCCCCCCCTACCCACCCACTCCCATTACTTGACCCAGGCCTTCCCTTGTGCTGGGTCATATAAAGTTTGCAAGACCAAGGNGCCTCTNTTCCCAGTGATGGCCGATTAGGCCATCTTCTGCTACATATGCAGCTAGAGACACAAGCTCAGGAGGTACTGGTTAGTTCATATTATTGTTCCACCTATAGGGTTGCAGACCCCTTCAGCTCCTTGGGTACTTTCTCTAGCTCCTCCATTGGGGACCTTAAACATTTTTTATCTGTTCATTAGTGGGAGGTTCAGTGTGACAGTGCTAAAGATCACAATTATACATACACCCTTCTGTTTTTAGGGCTGACCAGTTGAGATTGGATAAGCAATTAGTATGCTCTTCCTCAGGGACATCTGTTGCTTTTGCTGTCAGCCTCCCTTATTTACCTGTAGTTCTTTGTGTGTTGTAGAGGCCTTGTGACCTTTATCCTGTCTATATTAGTATGCCTATTGGTACCATCTTTGCTCAGTGCATGTTGAAAAGATCTTATGGTGTAGCTTCTGACACACCTAGAAGACAGAATATCAAACTTCCTGCTCCTCCAGCTCTTAGCTCTTTGTTAAGCCCTCTTTTGCTATGATACATCAACTCTGGATTCAGGAATTGCATTATAGATATGGGCTCTAAAACACAACTCAGCATTTTGATTGGAAACAACCTAAATGTTCAACCCATTTTACTGAAAACTTCAAAGACGTATGTGTCCTATTACTTTGCAAAATGGATGTGAGTCAGCTTCTGTCTTCATTGGCCATGTTGTTTTAGACATCATTGGAAACCTTGGGCTGCAGGTCACAGGTTTGCTGAGGTCTCTCCTGTTGAGTCATCCTCCATACACAGCAGGCATAAAAGCATTACTCAAGAGGGACATCTAAGAAAGAGTTGGCTGAGGGAGAGTGCTCCACTTTGAGCTGTCAGTCACATTTATGAAAAAGAAAATACCAGAAAGGCTGAGCTTGCAAAACTTGTCTCAAAAATGACAGGCATCAGTCACTGTTTCCAAAATTTTATGTAATCCTCTAAAACCGCAAGAGGCACAGGTAAGGAAATGCAGCAGAGGGACTCCTGTGCTGTGAATCTGAATACCTAAGACTCTCTGCTTGCTTCCCCTTCCCTCCCCGCGGTGAGACTGCAACTTTAAATTGAACTTAATAGCAGAATAATCTCTGACTTTATTGATTGTCTTCAGTAAATTCCTTAACTTACTCAGTGGCATTGGTTTTCAACATAAGGCAGAGTCTAATTCCAAGTAGTCAATGTTATTTGAAGGGCTGAAATGAGCATAGAGGGTAGTTGGAAACTAATTCAATAAGCTGATGTTTCAAGGGAAAAGCAGTATAAAACATGATATAATATTTATTTGTTTCATGTTACAAAGCCTAAGAAAAATGAAATTGACTTCATGTTAAAAAAAAAAGAAAAGAGTTCCTGGACCATGAAAATTTTAAACCAAGACATAATAATCAAGAATCATAGGTGGGGTGGGGTGTTCAAATGTAGACAGACATTAGAAAATTTACGATATTTATTACTGATGAGTTGAATATCTGTTCCTACAGTTCCTAGTGCCTCTGTTAAAAAGAAAAATGCAGGAGTCATCTTCATTTCACTGTATTGGAAAAAGTATATTTAACAGTTGTGCAAAGCATCTGGATCTCATATTCATTAAATGTAGGTTTCATGAGTCAAGTGACATCACATAAGCATTGAAGCTCATTCTACAGTCGGCTCCCAAACCATAGTGCTTGCACCAGTTTACAGAGTGAAATGCAAATGGAAAACCATGGGCTACATGCAGTGCATGTCACAAATGGAGAGAAAGAGCAAGTGTGATCTTTAGCACAGTCACACTGGGCCTCCCACAATGAACAGAAAAAAAATGCTTAAATAGTGCCTGTCATTAATGTAATTCTCTGAGTTCATTTGCTGCAAGCCAGGTGTGGTGTCGCATGTATATGGGACAGGGATGCTTCCCCCACCAACAGGATCCTGAGAACTGACTTCAATGGCTTGCTGTTGTACATGATCTGAAAGCTCCTTTCCCCCATTATTTCCACAGACTGTAATTCTGTCTATTTTTTCTGATTTTGAAGAAGAAGAAGGACTAGAACTCAATCAGAATTAATGAAAACCTTGTTATTTATTCATCTCTGCAGCACCCTTCATTCCTCCAGTGAGGTGTATCTAGATAGCTGTAGTACTATTCTAACTCTAAATGGGGTTGGGGGAAGGAGTTCTGCTACTGGAGTTAGGTGGATTCCTGTTCATTCCTCTCATCTGCCTCCCCCCACTTTTTTTTTCATATTCCATAATGTTGGAGTCTCAGTGTCTTTTTTTTTCCCAAGGGTGATAATATACCTACCGTAGAATTGGTATGAAAATAAGTCATGAAAATTATGTTTCTAGATTCCTGATACATGGTTGGCCTCAGGAAAAGTTTGTGTTCTGGCATGCCCCATGTTCACATGCTAGGTGAAGGCTCTTTCAAAGTTGGGACTGTTCATGAACAGTTAGAAAGCAAAAGGAAGCTCTGGAGGGAGCCTTGGGTCACTCTGAGGATGTTTTGAACTTTATACTGCTCACTCCTTATGGTAAGTCCCTCACAGTCCCCACAGAAAAGTCTCCTTTTTCTGGCAAGCCAGGCAGAGAGAACTGAGAGACTTGTGTAACTAGGTGGACCTATCAGGGAAGTGGGCCTTCATTCTTGCAATGACAGATGTCTTCTTCTGGGACTGGGCTAGGATTAGAGAATCAGAATCATGGACTGTGATCCTGTTAGAACCTGTCAGCTCAGGCCAGACTGAGTCTGTAGAAATGTGAGACTTCCCACAGACAGCTAGTGTTCAAGTACATGCATGTACACACATGTATACATCCATGTGGAGCTAGAGGTCAACATTTGTGTCTTCTTTAGTTACTCTCCCTCTAATTGCTTTCCAGAGACAAAGCCTCTCATGGATGCTGGGATGCTGGGATCTCATTGATTTGCATAGGCTTGCTAGCCACTATGCTCCAGGGATTAGCTTCTCTCTACCTTCCCAGTGCTAGAATTACAGGCTCATAGCTTTATTTTTTTAAAATTACAAATCATTTTATTTTCTTTATCTATATTTTTAAATTAATTATCTTCCCAAATTCTCCTTCCCCTCGCAGTCCTTTCCTCACAAAGTCCTTTCCCCCATTGCCCCTCCCCTTCTCCTTTGAGAGGGTCAGTCACCCTGCCACTCCCGGACCCCTGCCCAAGAATCCCCATGGCAAATCAAATCTCTGCAGGATTAGTTGCATCCTTTCCCTGCGGCCAGACAAGGCAGCCATGAAGACTAGGGTGCCTGTCTGTTACCTTCCTGGGGCCTCCTTCTAGCCCCTGTATGTTCTTTAGTTGGTGGGTCAGTCTCTATGAGCTCTCAAGGTCCAGGTTTATAGATTCTTTTGGTCTTCCTGTGGGGTTCGCTTCCCTTTCAGGGCCTTCCATCCTTCCCCCAACACTTACATAAGAGTCCCTGACCTCTGTCTAGTGTTTGACTGTATCTGTTTCAGTCTGCTGCTGGGTAGAGCCTCTTAGAAGGGGAAACAAAATAGTCACAGGAGGTAGAAGGAGAGAGGGGATGGTGGGAGGGTGGAGGGGAAGATGGATAAGGAGGCAGGATTAGGTGAGGTGAGAGAGGCCAAGAGAGGGCTAGGACAATGAATGCTAATCTGCAACTGCCAGGGCTGGGAAGTAGGAGGATGGAGGGAATCTCTAGGAACTCTCAAAAACAGGAGGGGAGCAGAGATTCAGGAGGCTCCTAAAAGCCAATGTGATGTAGGCTGAGATGCCTAACAGAGGGGACATGGAGCCTGAAGAGGCCACTTAATGTAGCCAGGGAGGACCCCTAGTAGAGGCATAAGAACACTGACCCACCCACAACACTTTTGACCCACATTTTGCTTGGATAAAAAGAAATGCAGGAATGGAGCAGAAATCAAAGGAAAGGCCAACCAATAAAGAGGCCCAACCTGAAACCCATTTCATGGGCAAGCACCAATCCCTGACATTATTAATGATACCCTGCTATGCTTGCAGACAGGAGCATAAAGAATAACTGTCCTCTGGCACCTAACTTTTTAATGTGGGTGCTGAGGATCCAAATTCAGGTCGTCATACACATTTTCACCCCCTATTTTTTATTTATGACTGGTAATATATTGTCACCACTGACTCTGATTCCTTCTAGCTTCATGGGTTTGTTCATGTGCCAGGATATGTGAGGGCCACTGTAGGTATCCCACAGTCAAGGGTGAGGGGCTCCACAGCTGGTGGAAGGGTAAGCTTGGCCTAGGTGACCTGAGGTTTTCTCTTTGTGTACCTAGTAGCTGCAACAGTGGCTGGGCCAAACCAGTAAATCAGGAGCATGTAAAACAAGACCTCACATGGTATTTAACATAGTATTTCTATCCATGTAGTGATTCTGATTCTACAAAGTAGATAACATTAGCTTCACTTCGCTGGTAGAAGAACTAAAGTCTAAAGAAGTAAAACAAATCAATAATAGAGCCATGGGCTCTAAATGACAGCACCAGGATTTGAACAGAATGTTGTATTAACATTAAAGCATGTGATAGGTTTCCCTGCTATAGTGCTGAACTAGACATCATCCCTATAAATATTCTCTCCAGCCTTCTCTAGTTTACAATATGGCTTATATAGATTTTTTTTTTTTATCCAAGTGCTTTCTCCTCCACTGGCTATCTCTTCAGCAGGTGATCAGAGAGAGAGAGTGAGAAGAGGGCATCACCTGGTTGATTATTTCTTGGGCTCTCTCCCTGGCCGGGTATCTGGGCTGTTTCCCCAGTTAGAAGATTGCTCTCTATTTCTTTTTTGTTATTTTATTTTACTAGTTCTTTAAGAAAATTTCCTGAACAGAACACCAATAGCTTATGCTCTAAGATCAAGAACTGACAAATGGGACCTCATAAGAATGGGACACTGTCAATAAGACAAAAAGGCAACCAACAGATTGGGAAAAGATCTTTACCAACACTATATCAGATAGAGGGCTAATATCCGATATATACAAAGAACTCAAGAAGTTAGACTCCAGAGAACCAAATAATCCTATTAAAAATGGGGTACAGAGCTAAACAAAGAATTCTCAACTGAGGAATACCAAAGGGCTGAGAAGCACATAAAAAAAAAATAAAAATGTTCAACATGCTTAGTCATCAGGGAAACGCAAATCAAAACAACCCTGAGATTCAACCTCACACAAATCAGATTGGCTAAGATCAAAAATTCAGGTGACAGTCAATGCTGGCAAGGATGTGGAGAGAGAGGAACACTCCTCCATTGCTGGTGGGATTGCAGGCTTGTACAACCACTCTGGAAATCAGTCTGGTGGTTCCTCAGAAAATTGGACATAGTACTACTAGAAGATCCAGCAATACCTCTCCTGGTATATGAGAAGTCACAAGATTCAGGGACCTATTTATTAACACACTCAGGAGTCCCATCAACATCCTACACTGAAAGCTGTCAGGTGTATGCAGACATGACATGTATACTGGACCTGCTGCTTCAGTCTCTGTGAGTTTATCTGAGCTTTGCTCATTTTATTTAGCAGACCTTGCTCTCCTGGTGTCCTCTATCCCCTGTGACTCTAACAATCTTTCTGTCTCCTCTCCACTGTTTTCCCTGAGCTCTAAGAGGAAAGGTTTGATGGAGACATCCCTTTTAAAGTGGCGCTGTTGAAGGTCTCTCTCTGAGTAATGTTTGGCTGTGGGTCTTTCTGTATTTGTTCCTACCTGCTGCAGGAGGAAGGTTCTCTGATGATGGCTCAATAAGCCACTGATCTATGAATGTAGCTGAATCTCATTTGGAATAATGTTTTTTGTTAGTTAAAAAAATGTTTGAATCAACTACTGTTTGGTTTTACCTTAGGTCTATGGTTCTTGGTCACCAAGCAGTGTCAGGTTTGGGTTGCCTCTTGTGGACTGGGCCTTAAGTCAAATCAGACATTGGCCCACAAATTCTGTTCCAGCACTGCCCTAGCATATTTTGGTTTTGTGCGTAGTTTGGTGTTTACATTTCTAAAATGTTCCATTTCATTCTTTTCTCTCTTGTTTTATTTTAGGGAATACTTTATTTTTCTACATTTTTAGTCATTCACTTTGTATGTGTACAAGTACATTCATGAACACCTATAGTCTTAGACATGCATGGACAACCAGACAACTTACTGACTTGGTTCTCACCTTCAATCATGTGGATCCAGGAGACTGAAGTCAGGCTTGGCTGTAGGGGCTTTTCCAGCTAAACCATCGTCGTGGGCTCTACCCTTCCCTGTTGACCCTAGTTCTCATTCTCACCTTCCTTCACTTCTGGGAAGGAAGGCAAGATTATTAGTCCATGAAGATTTTACATACTGCCCGTAGCTTTGTACATAGCCACATCATAAAATCTTCTCTTCAGATCATTCTGGTTGAATGCAGAATCTTGCTGGGTATCAGCATCCCCCAGATAGGGAGGGGAAAATGTAGTGTTTGAAGCTCGAGATGTAGTTCTCTGACATTGTATTTCTTTAATATGTGCAAGGCCCTGGGTTCAATCCTCAGAACTATCTAAAAGAAAGTACAATTGTAGCATGGGCTAGTCTGGGTAGGGCTTTCAGATGAAGCAATTTCTAGGTGCTCCTGAGCTGGGTCCTGTCTCTCTTTGTGCTAGATAAACTGCAACATATCAGTACATTATGGCTCATGGTGTCCTTTTATCTATGTTCCATACAGATAAATGCCTTTCCACATGTACAATTTCCTCGGATATATTAATAATTTAACAACAATAGCTTAACCTTCGACTACACTTTGCTTTGATGTTTAAGCCTATTTCTACCTTTTTTAGTTGGGGGACATCTATTCTTTGAGGTGCTCATGCATATAGCTAATCTCTTTAGTTCTGGATGGATTTGCTCACTTTCCTCATAGGGGATCAGAGTATTTTAAATTCCTTAGAAGACAGAGTAGTTTCCTTATCCCATCAGGTGGTAATCATGTTGCATAGAAGCACAGATTCTGTCCTTGGAACCAGGAAGTCTATTCTGGCAGGAGGAGAGGAAAGATGTATGTGGACCTCCTCCCTGAGAACTCAAGTTCCACCTTTATGTCTATCAGTGCCTCTATGTTCTCAAGAATTCACTGCATCCATTTTGAATAATAATAAAAAAAGACCCGCTCTGGGTTTGAACAAACATGCTTTTATTCAAGGTTTAAAGCATTTCCTTTATGGGTCCCCTGTGGTGTTTTTGTCTCCCTTTCCTAGGAGCATGAATGATTGTTTATTAAATGTAATAATAATAATAAAGTGGAGGTAGGGTCTCTTAGCTGGCATTAGTTCAGATTCCAATTTAATCTTTCCCCAGCCTCACTTCATTACAACTCTATTCGGTGGTGTATTTCATAATCAGCATGTGTCAGGGTGAAGGAAGCCAAGCTTCAGAATGACATGTCAGTAAGATGATTGTTCATGGAACACACAGTACCTCTAGTCTATAATTAAAAATGGGAAAAAAAACCTGGCTCAAAAAAATAATGATAAGAAATGTGCTTCACTGCACACAACACATAGCTCTCTAGTAGCAAAAGTCACCTTCCCCTGTGAAGGGGCTGATGCCTTTGAATGACAGGAGAGGGAGTACTGGGCCTGATCTCCAAACTGGGTGAGTTGGATGCTTTTGGACCACACAAGAGCTCAGAGGGGAATGAGCTTTGACTCTCTCAGAATGCTTATGCTGAGAACAATAATAGGCTCTGCCTGTTGTTTATGATGTCAAGTGAACTCCTTCCATGCAAAGTGGGAGTGATAACAGCAATATCTTGCAGCTATTGTGCAGATTACAAAACAAGAACAAATGTATGGGATTATGAGAGTGCTCTGCCTGTGGTAGGGCTTCCATGATCAGCCATTGTTTTTATTCAGATTTCATTGTAATTTCCATGAGCAATTGTTAGAAATAAGATTACCTTGGAAAGCTTGGGTCAGGATTGCACGAAGAGACAAAGTTATATAAAGATGATGTTCATCTTTATATAATCTTGATAAGGAAAGCCTGAGTAATGGAAGAAAATGGAAATGCCATAAAAATCTTTTAGGTTAATGGGAAATAGGTTCAGACCATCTCATAGTTTGGGGGTTGGGCATATCTCCCCAAAGATATATTTGAATTAAATAAAAAAGCGTACCCATATTTCTATGTAAAATCAAAGAGTTTAGGAAGAGACAGGAATGGTTGGCTGGAGTGGAGTGGATACAGCAGCAAGGTTAAAGGAAATCAGAAACCTAAAGGGAGTCCTTCTTAAGTTGTGTTCCTTGCAATGTATGAAGACAACCTTCTCTTCCTGCCTCAGGACAGCCTAAGGCACATCCACCTCCTGTGCCAACTGTTTTGCATGAGAGATTGTTTTTCGGCAGAACTCAATGGTCTCTGCGTTCTATCAGTGGCACATTATAGATGAAATCAGGAGTAGTTTTGTGAGGTGTTGGAGGCAGAGAAAAGTTATGGCTACTGACCTATGAGAGACCGTAGGAAACCTGTCTTTCTAACCTATAAACCTGATCACTTGCTGCCCCTCCATCACGGTCACATGACATAACTTGAGGTTAAGCTTGGTCAAGTCTATTTCTAAGTAAAATGCGTCCCCATATCCCAGAAAACCTCTGTAAGTGATGGTAATATTTTGAAATTAAGTCATGTAGTGTGGATATTCTTGAGCATTTTAATATTCTTGTGCTCTGGCTAGCCTAGAATTGAGAATCTTTATAAAATGAAGGAGCTATTCAGGAAGGGGACTGCCAAGGATCTGCATTGAGATATGGTGAACTGCGAGTCTTAGGCATCCAGGTTAAGAGTGTCTATCTATTGCAGAGAGGCTACAAATTACTGAGAAGAGATTCTTCAGTGGTGAATTTTTTTTTTTTTATGCAATCCCATGTTGCTGAGGGGATTTCCCAGTGGTGTAACTGCATATAAGTTTCCCTGGACATATAATAATGACACAGCTTATCTTCAGTCTCTCCTGCTCCTAACATTAATGCCCTCCAAACTTAATTGTTCACTAAGCTGGACTTGGACAGAATCCTGCCTTTGGTTTTTGAGCATCCTCTTTACCTGCAGTAAACATTTATTTACATCTCCAAAGGAAAAGTCATACAAAAGTTAGTATACGAAGATGTAGCAAGTTAATGGTCAGTGCGAAGTCCTGGAAGCCTGCTGAAGAGTCACTGCTATAAATTTATGTTGAAAAGCTGAAGAAGAAGTTGGACTTTGAGGTCTATACATGTTAATGACAGCCATGGGCATAGTTTCTGGAAACAATGGAACAGGCAGCCTCTAGCTGACTTTCGCTCTTTCCACATTTACTTAATGTAATCCCCTATTGCTCACTACTTGTTTGGATGGCACTGTCTGCATTCAGGTCAGACCAGAAATATGCTTCACTAGACATCTCTTAACCCAGTGGAGCTGACAAGGTTAACATTGCAGTGTCTGGAGACCTGGTTCTATTCGTGTGACCTATCCTGCTTCTGTGACTATTTTTATATCTTTCCCTTCTTTCCTCTGTCCTTATCCTCATTTTTTCTCCCTCATTAGTTTATCTTTCTCTTTTTATCTTGGAGCATTTTACACTTGAACTTTATCAGAGCCTTACTGTGATTTATCATTCAATTGTCTTGAAGTGTCTAGTATTAGATCACCTTCTAAAGGCAAGAATTTTGACATTTACCTACATATTTTTCCAGGAGACAATGTTCTCTATATTTTTCATAAATATTCAGAGTAATTGCTTTTAAAATTGCTCACAGCATCCAAAGGAAACGACTCAAAATAGTCATTCTTTATGGCATATGAAGGTGAACTGTCTGCCTGGTGGAACAACAACAACAAAAGCAAAACTTGTAAATACTTTCTGTAGACTTTTCTATTATTTTCCCCTCTGCATAAAATGCATAGAACACTTTGTTCCAAAACTTAAAAAAAGAAGAGACCTGAGTGGGCACAACTCTCTTATTGAATGGGAAATAATTTGCCTGCTCCCTAATTATTTTCATTGTACTGTTCTCTTATGTTGGGAAACAGAAAGGCAAAATATCTTTATTTCAAACTATTCTGGTAACTTAGATAATGACGATAATTAGAAAATAGAAAGAGTTTATAAGATGACCCTTGCCTAATGTTCATGACACAGGGATCCACATCTAGTCTCAATCCAGTGGGGACTGCTCTTTAGCATCCTTTATCTAACTGAATGCTAGAGATCCTCTAAAATCTCCCCAGAAACTGATACATACACACATCCATAATTATCTTAAAGACTTTAAAGAGTTGTTGTCAAAAGTTGTTGCTATATTCTTATTTCTAAATTGGGGTTCACAGGGGACTCTGCTTGTTGGTAACTTGCTCAGTTCTTACACATTGAGTGTTCATGTATGTTAATGGTGACTTTTCTCTCTTAATGTTGCTATTGATAGAAAGGTCAGGTTGGGAAGTCAGCAAAAATGGGAAGTCCACCCCTAGATTGGGCCTGATGTCAGCCAGTCACTGTCCCTTACACTAAAGTCATTGTCAGTTATCTTAGTTACCCGAAATAGGATGTGGCAGTTCTTACCTCCAGGGCTCCTCCTAGTTAGCATCAATTAAAAGTCATTTACTTTAACTTCAGTTCAATAGATAGAAGGGAAAAGCTGTACTGAAATTGCATTTTAGGAGGCAGGGCAAAATTCACCCTCAGTGGTTACTGTGTAGGTGGCCCACATAGAAAATTATACACACCACTTCCAAGATCATAGCTCTCCTAGCAGCCTTTGTGGAAGGAAATTGTAAACAACTCTAGTCTTGTTTTCAGAAAGGTAATCAGCTATTCTTGCCATAGAGCAACCAACAAGAGAAACAGAGGAAGAAGGGAGACAGCAGGATGGTGTTTGTAAAGAATAGTGTTAGGTAATTGTTGACAGGGAGAAGATAGCAATTAGTGTGGTTCCGTCTTCAGACTTCTGTAGGCACGTATTCTTGGCTAGGGCAGTCTCAGCAGTGCAGAAAACATCACTGGTAGTTGTGCTGTGATCCTGGACCCTGACCTTTTTTTTGCATAGTGCGTCTGTGTTTTCGCAAGAACACTAATTGCTCTCCGGAGACGGAGACGATGTTCTTCCTTCTCTGGAGTAAGAATGATGAGCAGGAGAGTAGGGAAGTGGTTGGGACTCTTCTTCAGCCTTCAGAGCTCTTCTAGCAGATGAAAAGGCTAGAAATTGTAGGTTGTCATACACAGAAGACGCCAAGGTAAGGGAAATTAAGGAGGAGAGTAACAACACACAAAATAGGGAGACAGGAAGAGGTAGTGGGAGAGGGATGAAAAGGAAGTCATGAAGAGAAAGAGGAAAGACAGGAGAAAACCAGAGAAATCTCGCACTGGAGAGATAGGCGACTGGGCACCTATTTCATGGGGTTTCTTTTGTCCCTGACAGCCACAGCTCTTCTCTCCCCATTAAAACGTGACACTAGTGAGGTGATTGGTACACTCCTTCTTTTGAAGAGTTTTGAAGTTAGATCCAGTTTCAAGAGGAGCTAGAAGTAGCCATGATTCATAGGCTCATGACTCAGGCTAGAGACGTAATCAGATTCCTAAGTGGCCCCAGTAAAAGCCTCTGTCCTCATTAGGATGAAACCTGGAGGATACTAGGAAAGTAACATTTGGACACATCAGAAAAGACACTAGGTAGGGTCAAGATAAAGCATATATTTTTTTTTCAGTTATGACTAACCACTGTTAAAGCTTAAGGCAAAAGTAAGAGCTAAGGAAACTGGCAGTGATATTTAATGAACTTTGGTCACAGAGATATGGATAAAAATGTTCTAGTTATTGCAATTGAATGAGGAACACATACATTCATATAGGACAGTACAGTAGCTGTCAAAAGAAGTATATGGTCAAGTGTTTCCACTCCAGCGTTAGAGTCACTTCCCAAAGCCTTACTGTTGTGGTTTAAACGAAAAACACCTTCCACAGGCTCAAGTATTTAAGTACTTGAACATCAGTTTATGGTGCCACGTGAAGAGATTTAGATTTAGGATGTGGAGCTTTGCAGAAGAAAGTATTATCAGTGGGAATGAACCTTGAAAATTTAGTCTCATCCCACTTCCTGTTCTCATCTCTGTCCTCTATGCTTCCTGTGTATAGTTGACACATAATCTCTCAGCATCCTGCTCTAGTCTTACCTGCAATCTCTCCTCCACTATTATGGATTCTCCCTTAGGAACAATAAGCCAGATAAGCTCTTTCTTTTACAAGCTGCTTTTGGTCATAGTATTTTATCACATCCCCCACAATTAGCTAATACATTTATGTAGGCACTTAATTACTTAGTTGTATATTGTGTATGAAACTGAGTGCATGTTATATATGTGGGTATCCAGGGAGATCAGAAGAGTGTGTAAGATTCTTTCTGGAGCTGGAGTTACAGGTTGTGAGCTATCTAACATGAATTCAGAGAACGGAACTTCCTCTAGAGAAACAGCAAGTGCTCTTTGCTACCAAGCCATCTCCCCAGCCTCCTATCTATTTATTTCGAATATTGTACTATTTTCCTTCCAACTAGAATATTAAATAACTGCAGATTGGATCTAGGTAGGAGGCCAGAGCTCACATGGTTTTACTCAAGAGATATGGATCTCCACACAAGCAAAATAAAGCCATAAAGAGGTGAACATTTGTGGGGAATAAAGTATATGAATTACTACCAGGATTGTTCCCTGTGTCAGATGAGTGTATCAAAGGAGCACAGGGTCATTACGGAGATTATGAAAATGAGGGAACAGAAGGAGAGGAGATATTAAAATCTGAGGACCCAAGACACTCCAGTTAGAACACCGAGTGTGAGAGAGCTGAAGTCACATACTTAGCTTTTTTAAAGGTGGAAACAGCCACGGTTGCATTAAATTAATCATCTCTTTAATTTAGGATTCTGGACCCTGCCCTTATCGTATCACAATTGCCATCTCAGCTACTTTCTGGTCTCTGCATCCCTCTTGCTGCCTCTTTAGGTGGTACCAATCCAGTAAGAAACAAAATTACCTTACCAGAGCATTAGGCATCTGTTTCCATGGAAACGGAGAAGGATGGGAGAGAAGCACTGGAAAGGCTAGGGAGTACCACAGCCTTGGAAGGACCTTGTGAGTATCCCTTGGCTTATTCAGTTTGCTACCTAACTCACAATATAAATTAAACAATTCACCACTTACTAATGGCTCTAACTGGGAGTTATTATGAACAGTGCCAGCAGCCTGGGGCCCAGTCACAACCAACAGTGATGAAAGTTGTCTTCCCCAGGGAGTCTGTGAATGAGCCAGCATTATCTTATTATTTTTTGGTTTAAGTGACATTGTGAGCTATGCACAGAGAATCCAGCAACAGTTCTTGGGAAGAACAGATGCGTGTGGGAGTGTTTTGTGGGAGAAACCTGTGCTTGGTTTCCTAGAATTTTCTCCTTCTTCAACAATTTAGCATCTGAGTGCCCTCAAAGATGGTGCTTACTCTCTGTGTCTTAGGTTTCTTATGTGTAAAGTGGCTCTATTGCAGCCAAATATACTACATGTCATTTGGTACTATCAATTACCTATAATAATTCTTCTTCTTCTTCTTCTTCTTCTTCTTCTTCTTCTTCTTCTTCTTCTTCTTCTTCTTCTTCTTCTTATTATTATTATTATTATTATTATTATTATTATTATTACTATTATTATCTTATTAGATACTTTCTTCATTTACATTTCAAATGCTATCCCGAATGTCCCCTATACCGTCCCCCCACCCTGCTCCCCTACCCACTAACTCCCACTTCTTGGCCCTAGCATTCTCCTCTATGGGGCATATAAAGATTGCAAGACCAAGGGGCTTCTCTTCCTGATGATGACTAAATATGCCATCCTCTGCTACATATGCAGCTAGAGAAAAGAGCTCTGGGGGTACTGGTTAGTTCATATTATTGTTCCACCTATAGGG
>NC_034597.1:27810995-27825933 GCF_900095145.1 Mus pahari | reverse complement strand
GGGTCCTGTTTGTATAGCCAGTCTATTAGTACATGTCGTTTTTGGAGAATTGAGTCCATTGATGTTAAGAGAAATTAAAGAAAAGTAATTGCTCCCTGTTATTTTTGTTGTTAAAGTTGGGATTTTGTTCTCGTGGCTGTCTTCTTTTAAGTTTGTTGAAGGATTAATTTCTTGCTTTTTCTGGGATGTAGTTCCTGTCCTTGTATTGATTTTTTCACTTTATTATCCTTTGAAGGGCTGGATTCATGGATAGATATTGTATGAATTTGGTTTTATCATGGAATACTTTGGGTTCTCCATCTATGGTAATTGAGAGTTTTGCTGGGTATAGTAGCCTGGGCTGGCATTTGTGTTCTCTTAGGGTCTGCATAACATCTGTCCAGGATCTTCTGGCTTTCATAATCTCTGGAGAGAAGTCTGGTGTAATTCTAATAGGCCTGCCTTTATATGTTACTTAACCCTTTTCCCTTGCTGCTTTCAATATTCTATCTTTATTTAGTCCATTTGTCGTTCTGATTATTATGTGTCAGGAGGAATTTCTTTTCTGGTTCAGTCTATTTGGAGTTTTATAGGCTTTTTATATGTTCATGGGCATCTCTTTCTTTAGGTTCGGGAAGTTTTCTTCTGTAATTTTGTTGAAGATGTTTGCTGACCCTTTAAGTTGAAAATCTTTATTCTCATCTACTCCTATTATCCATAGTTTTGGTATTCTCATTGTGTCCTGGATTTCCTGGATGTTTTGAGTTAGGATCTTTTTTGCATTTTGCATTTTCTTTGATTGTTTTGCCCATGTTCTCTATGGAATCTTTTGCACCTGAGATTCTCTCTTCCATCTCTTGTATTCTGTAGCTGATGCTCACATCTATGGTTCCTGATTTCTTTCCTAGGGTTTCTATCTCAAGAGTTGTCTCACTTTGGTTTTTCTTTATTACTTCTTCTTCCCTTTTTAGGTCTTGGATGGTTTTGTTCAATTCCATCACCTGTTTGGTTGTGTTCTCCTGTNTTTCTTTAAGGACTTGTACCTCTTTAGCAGCGTTCTCCTGTATTNCTTTAAGTGAGTTATTAATGCCCTTCTTAAAGTCCTCTACTAGCATCATGAGATATGCTTTTAAACCAGAGTCTTGCTTTTCGGGTCTGTTGGGGTATCCGGGACTGGCTGAGGTGGGAGTGGTGGGTTTTGATGATGGTGAGTGGTCTTGGTTTCTGTTAGAAAGATTCCTACGTTTGCCTTTGGCCATCTGGTACTCTCTGGAGTTAGTTGTTATAGTTGTCTCTGGTTAGAGTTTGTTCCTCCTGTGATTCTGTTAGCCTCTGTCAGCAGTCCTGGGAGTCCAGCTCTCTCCTGAGTCTCAGTGGTCAGAGTACTCTTTGCAGGCAAGCTCTTCTCTTGCAGGGAAGGTGCACAGAGGCCTGGCATTCAGATCTGCCTCCTTGGTGAAGATGTAGGTCCAAAATGGGGCCTGTCCCAGAAGATGTGTCGCCTCTGACATTTGCATACTCACCTGCACATGCTAGACTCTGGGGCACCCTGAACACCATATTTCTCTCTCACCTGCTCTGGCAGACAGAGCCCTTCTGGGTGGCCACCTTTCCTCTGCCAGGGAAGGTGCCCAGATGTCTGGAGCCCTGAACAGGGTCTGTCCCAGGAGCTAGATTGCTTCTGTCTGTCCCAAATCTGTGTAGCTTCCGTAGTCCACACTCTCACCAGTGCAGACTGGAGCCTGGGCGAACCGGAGCAAAGAGGGCTCCCTTACCAGCTCAGGCAGTGAGAGTGCTCCAGGGCAGACACCTCTCCTCTGGTGGGGATGTTGCCCGGATGTCTGGAGCCAGAACCAGGTTCTTTCCCAGAAGCTGTGTAGCTTCTGCACTCAGTGCTTTCCCTGGCAAGGACTTCAGCCTGGGCGTACTTGAGCAAAGATGGCTCCCTTACCAGCTCAGGCAGTGAGAGCACCTCTGCTCTCATGATTCCTTTGATAACTTGCTCTGCCCCAGCTTTCTGAGCTTTTGAATGAGTTTATTTTAGGAAACACATTGGATTGGTCCCCATAGTTCAATAGGAGTTATGGGTTTTTTGTTTGTTTGTTTGTTTTTTGTTTTTTTTTTTGTTTTTTTTTTTAACATGAGTGCCAGAGACCTAACTTGAGTTACCTGTTATATTAAGGAACTCCAGGATAAACTTTCCTGGAGGGGCTCCAGTGACCCATGAAAATGACCCATTTTGTAATCAAATTATTTTCTTTGGTCAGACTTTAATTCTTCAAGTTATTCAATCTTGAAGACCGTACAGCAATCTAAGGCTACCGCAGACACCACGGGAACCAATGTTATATGTGAAAAGTGGCAGGTGATAACTGCTCAGGCCAAGAGACTAGCAGCATTTATTGAGAGACCCTAGGGCTACTGTTGCTCATATGAGTATGATAAGAAAGAGACACACATTGCCTCTGGATCACCCTTTCTGTGTTTCTTACATTTTTCTTCGTTATCTTCCACTGCAAATTCATTCCTTTCACATTTTGTGAAAAAAAGTTACTTATAATTGCCAATCCCCTCTTCCTTGTATGACATGCATTTGCTAGATCCAGTTTCAAGATGTTAGGAACAAGTTTTCATGATCAATGGCTCATCACTGGGCTTCTTAATTATGTTCAAAGAGTTAGGCTTATTTGGAAAAGTCATCAACACAATATCCCCATCTTTGTACTTACGGCCAGTTTTTAAAGCTGGAAGCTGTTTGTTACTAAGCAGCAATTCCAAGTGGCATCAGCTCTAGCCATGTACTTCTCTATACCTCTGCACTGGATGCAAATAGAACCCCATTATTAAATAGAAGATTATTATTAAATAGAGGGAGAATTAAGGAAAATCCTGCCAGGTATGTCCTAAGCTCTGCATATTTCAGGACAACTAACCTCTTATTTTCCCTGTCATTGGTTCATTTTCCAATCATTAAATTATTTTTCCTTATGTTTTGAAGTGTTTATATAGAGCCTTCACTACTTTGTGTCTATCATTCTTTACTCCTAGAAGAGACATGTACCTGGCACATGGAAAAATGTGTGGGACTACAAATCATATGACTTCATTATAGTTACAGTTACTCAGATCAAAGGTGGCTACTGAACTGGATTGGGTCCAATTAGCCTCTATCTTCTACTTTATTTTGCTTCATATGTGGACTAATAAAAATTTAGTTAACTGTCTCTTTGAAATCCCATACAAAACAACTGGTATAAAATTAAGAGTTGATAATGGAGCAGCCAGAAATTATGAACACACAGGAGCCGTCTTTTTTTACTCCAGAGGAAAGATAGAACAACATTTATGTCTGATTCAGAAAACACAAATACACACCTGAAAAAGAATTTCTATGAAGCAAAAATATATTCCTATGTGTTATACTAAATATTATAACTAACACACACACACACACACACACACACACACACACAAATATATATATATATATATATATATATATATATATAGTGTAGTATAGCTATTCTTTTATTTAATCCCTCTCTTCCCTAAGTGCTGGTTATTAGTTACTAATACTTCCATAGTCTACTAATTAAGATGGTTATACCACAATGCACATGTCTCCTTGTTTAGAGAATATCCTGTCAGATTCTTGTCCTTGGTCTCAATTTACATATCAAAATACTCAAGAAAATATGCTTCATTGTGCATGCTCTAACCAATAATGATGGGATTTTATTTATGATTTCTGGTTCCTCTGTGTAAATACTCAGGTTGAATCTATTACATATATCTAGACATAAAGCTAAGATTTTCAGATAGTAATGGATAACGTGACTCCAAAGTCAAATACATTTAGGCTGGTTCAAACCACGGTGATTCAGTTAAGGAGCCAAAGTATTGTAAGAGCTACAGAGGGAGTTATCAAATAAATGAGAATATAATCATTTAGTTTTCCAGAATTTTCCAGAGCTTTCTGGAGTTGATATCTGAGATGGTAGAGTGAGTAGGAATCACTTAGATATTGAATTCTGGTTTCTCTCAATAGCTTCAGGGAAATTCTGAATTATGTCAAGACCAAAAGAGAAGGTTGAAAGATTTTCAACTGCAAAAATCAGTTCTGTACTATATTAGCTATATTTACTTTTATCTATATTTCCCCCTCTAAATTAGAAAAGAGTGGTTCAAATTTTTTAGTAGGGTGAGAATATATAGTTCTATTGACTTACTCTTAAAATATTCAATGTTACTTCTCCCATGACCACATATGTGTCCAGTCAGTAGTGGTGACCAAGTCAGGTTGCCATAACACCAAAATACCCCAGACTGAACAAAACCAAATACATAAATACCTTTCTTTAATAGTGATTGCAGTGATAGAGGCAAAAACAAAACAAAACAAAACAAAACTGCAATAGTTCAGGTCTGAAGACAGAATGAGGGTGCATCTGAGAGAATACGAATGACAATTAAAGAAATGCACTATCAAACCTTGGGAAAATCCTATTTAGATACCAATTGCATATTGAAAATTTAAGGAAAAATGGTAAAGTCTTCAAAAAAAAAAAAAAGGCAAAACCACTGTGATCTTGATTTAGGACAGGTATGATTTATATACATGGGTCTTAAACTGAAGAACTATGCAGTATGAAGCCATTCTGAAAATGTCAGAGATAAATCCAATAGAAGAAAAGAAAAGAAATACCAGGAGAAGTTTGCAAGAGTTTTTTCTTTTTTCTTATCAATTCTAATACAAATCCTGTGAGTTAGATTTGATTAACATCTTGAGTCAGGTCTTTGAGTTAAGAGAAGAGCTAATTCCCCAAACATTTCTTTCTTTCCTTCCTCTTTTTTTTTTTTTTTTTTTTTTTTTGAGACAGGGTTTTTCTGTATAGTCCTGACTGTCCTGGAACTCACTCTGTAGACCAAGCTGGCCTCAAACTCAGAAATTCACCTGCCTCTGCCTCCCAAGTGCTGGAATTAAACACATGTGCCACCACTGTCCAATTCCCCAAGCATTTCTATGCAGAGAACCGAAACTCATGATGAGAAGGATAAGAAGTGTAATGCTTGCTATCTTCTCTTTCAGGCTATCTTGCCATCATGAGAGAGCAAGTGTGTGGGATGATATTTCTCTGATTATCTTAATTTCTTTCAAGTGATAATGGCATACTTGTAATAAGTTGCTGTCTCATTTTAAAAGAATTAACCAAATAAGAAATTTTTTTGTACATGTCTCTTGTTTATGAGTGTGCAAATGACATCACATTATAAGTTATTCCTTCTTATCATTTTATGTTAATTCTGATATTCTAGATCATCATGTAATCATTAATATTGTCTGTTGTGAAAACCACATATTCTAGTCCATATGAGCTTATGTAGTTAATAAGATCACAATTATGTAGTTGTTTCATTTATGATTTCAGCTTTCATCTGAGAAATAAAATTCACCTTTATAACCTCCTCTCCTTAGTCTACCTATCAGAACTGTAAACATTCAGCTGGTGTCTTCCCTGTGTTTACAGTTTTCCTGGTTCTAGATTATACTGGCTTCTGTCTTTCTGTTTTTAACCTATGATCCTTTCATTCTAGGACATTAAGGTTGTGAAGCCCTTCAGTGCTTTGGTACAGAGTCGCATCAACTTCAATGGAATTAATTCTCTACCATCATTTGCATTAAGTAGAAGGAATTCAATCAACCTTTGAACTTGAAGAGTGTAATCAACAAGTTGGAAAACACAGTGATAGTTTCTCCAAGATCTTCAAGAGATTTTAGTAATAAATATTTATGATCTTTACCCATTTTTTAAAAAAATTATCTCTTCTGTCCAGACCTCAGTTGTGAATCTTCAAAGGCTAAGTGTCAGGGTACTGAAGATATCCATATTTTAGAGCTTGTATCCTTCCTTAACTTCTTTTTTGTTTAATTTAATTTAATATTTCTAAATGATTCACTTAACATTCTTCTCACTGCCCCCTCCCAGTCACCCCCCTCCCATAATCTTTCCCCCATTACCCTACCCTTCTCTTCTGAGAAGTCCCCTGGGTATCGTCCACCCCCAGACCCTGGCATTTCAAGTCTCTGCCAGCCTAGGTGCTTCCCCTCCGTGTATCTTATAGTACATATCCCACATACAGACAATAGCTTTTGTGATAGAACTAGTTTCAGTTAGTTGTTCAGAACCCACATGAAGGCCATGCTGCACATCTACTACATGTGAGCAGGAGGCCTAGGTCCAACTTGTACAGGTATTTGGTCAGTGGCTCAGACTCTGAGAGCCTCAAGGGTCCAGCTTAGTTTACTCTGTTGGTCTTCCTGTGGAGTTCCTATCCCCTGCAATCCTTCTTCCTATTCTTTCATAGGAATCCCCAAGTTCTGTTCACTGTTTGACTATGGGTGTCTCCTCTGAGTCAGCAGCTAGGTGGAGCCTCTCAAGGGAAAATATGCTACTGTCTACATGCGTAACAAATTATCATTAACAGTGTTAGGGATTGCTGTCTATCAATGGGATGAGTTTCAAGTTGAGGCTGTTATTGGTTGGCCATTCTCTCAGTTTCTGTGCCCTCCCTGTGCCTGTATTTTTTGTAGACAGGATAAATTTGGGGTTGAAAGTTTTGGAGGTGGGTTATTGTCTCAATCCCTCCGCTGGAGTTCCTGCCTGGCTACAAGATTTGGCTTCTTCTGGTTCCATATCCCCAATGTAGTGAGTCACAGCTAAGGTCACCCTTATTGACTCTTGAGTGCCTCCCTTATCCCAGGTCTCTGTCTCATCCTAGAGATGACCCCCCACCTCCCTACCCCTGCCAGTTGCAGATTTCCATTCATTTTCAGGGAAAGCTAGCCATCATTCCTGTCCTTCCCCACACCTGATCCTGAATCCCTCATTGCCCTCTCCATACCCCCTTCCTTACAGTTCCTTCCCTCCATCAGCCTCTCATTGCTATTTTATTCCCACTTCAAAGTGAGATTCAAGTTTCCTCACTTGGGACTTCCTCCTTGTTTAGCTTCTTTGGGTCTGTGGAGTGTAACATGGTTATCCTCTATTTTATGACTAAAATCCACTTATAACTGAGTACATACTATGTGTGTCCTTTTGGGACTAGGTCACTCAGGATGATATTCTCAAGTTCTATCCATTTGCCTGCAAAATTCATGATGTCTTGATCTTTAATAGCTGAATAGTATACAGAAACAGACATGTTGATCAATGGAATCAGATTGAAGATTCATAAACAAATCCACATACCTATGGGCACTTGATTTTTGATAAAGAGTCCAAAACCATACAATGAAAAAGTAAAAGAATCTTCAACAAATTGTGATGGTCTAATTGGATGTCTATATGTAGGAGAATGAAAATAGATACATACTCATCACCCTACACAAAATTCATGTCCAAGTGGATCAAGGCTCTCAACATAAAGCCAGATACACTAAATCTCATAAAAGAGAAATTAGAACTCTTAGAAAAATTGGTACAGGAGACAAATTCCTGAAAAAGGAACACGAATGACTCAGGCTCTAGAATCACCAGTTGATAATAGAACCTCATGAAACTGCATATATATATATATATATATATATATATATATATATATATATATATATATAATTTAGATCCTCTGTGTGTGTGTGCATTACAATGAGATACCATAACCATTGATTCAGATCCTGTTTCATCCTGTATATGATCAAGAATAACTTTTTTCTTTCTTTCTTTCTTTCTTTCTTTCTTTCTTTCTTTCTTTCTTTCTTTCTTTCTTTCTTTCTTTCTTTCATTTATATTTCAAGTGTTATCCCTTTAACTGATTTTCCCCTCTACCAGAAACTCCCTATTCTATCCCTCCTATCCCCCGTCCCACTGCTTCTATGAGGGTTGCAAACCCCCCTTCAGATCCTTTAGTCCTTTCTCTAACTCCTCCATTGGGGACCCCACACTCAGTGCAATGGTTGACTGACAGCATCTGATTCTATGTTTGTAAGACTCTGGCAGAGACTCTCAGGAGGCAGATATATCAGTCTCCTTTCAGCAGGCATTTCTTAGCATCCATAATAGTATTGGAGTTTGTTGACTCCCCAGCTGGGACAATCTCTGGGTGGCCTTTCTTTCAGTCTACTCTGCACTTTATCTCCATATTTGTTCCCGTATTTTGTTATCCTCTCTAAGAAGGAACAAAGCACCCACACTTTGGTCTTCCTTCTTCTTGAGCTTCATGTGGTCCATGAATTGTATTTTGGGTAAGAATAACTTGATGAAAAGTGTGTAAGTTCTTTCTTTTCAAATCCTTGTTAATGGGAAACATGTCTACATAGGAAAATGGAAGATTTGCCTACAGAAAATATATCCAACAGAATGTTCATTTTTATTTTCTTCAATAATCAGGCCCTCTTAGCAAGTCTGATGATTCTGGTAAGAAAAACCAACAAGATTCTGAACTATTTATTCTTCAATAATGCATTTTGGCTTCAAGGATTGTGTTGGTGAAAATATTGTTCAAAATAAGAATCATGTATACTTAATGAATAAATGACTGAAATAAATTATACTTAAAAGTTGTTTAGATGGTATTTTTTTCTTGTTTTCAAGGTTACATGCTACTATTATAATATATAAGAAAATATCTCCAGTTATGAAATCACCAAGAAATGGAAAGGATGTAAATATTTTGATTTTTTGAAACTGTTCTAACTCTGTTTTTGGACATACTTTTCTTGTTTATAAAGTGATTTCTTTTCATTTTCTTAGAATATGAGTCATAATGAACTGATAGGGCTGTTATGAGCATTTAGCGAATGAATTGTGTAAAACATAAAAAGGCCAAGTATAGCAAATACTCAGTTGTTAGTGCACCTCTTACTGTTGTCATCCTATGAAGCTTCTTGCTATTTTATCACAATGTTAACAATTTGTTCCACATACTCTTTTTATGGAGTTAAGTCCAGGCTGTCTACATGAATTTGAACACTATTAAATCACAAGTATTAACAAATAAACATTGCACAAAGTTACTACAAGCCCTTTGTACACATGATTTAAAATAGTGAAATAATATGCTTAGATGGCAATCCTTAATTGACTTAACTGTTGTTGAATATTTATGTTCATAATCCTTAAGCATTACAAATAATGAGACAAGAAACATCTGTGCATATGCTTCTATGAAATGCTGAAGCTTATTACTTCAGAGTGAAATGGATACTGCAAAAGTAATACTTAGAATGTGTCATGTAAAATTATTTTCTAAAAGGCTTGTGACAAATTATATTATCAGAATCAGTGTGTAATTGGACATATTTCATTGAACCCTTGACAATATTTGGGATTCTTAAGATTCATTTGGAGTCTTAAAGGTGATGATGTGTTAAGTCATGTAACACACATTTAGTTGAGCATACTGTGTAATGGATTCTATGCTAAGTGCTGAGATAAGGGGAAGAAACAGTCCATGCTGAACTTTTAGGCTTGCTCAGACATAAGGAGGATGCATAAAACAACTCAAATAATCACTTACTTGTGAGCATGCTACATAGATAAAGGAGGAACCTGTGCTGCAGAGGGAGATAAACAAGGTAATTTAACTTAACTCTGAGAGATCGCAAAGACTTTCTTAAGAAAGAGATACTTTATCTGTTTTATGAAGGATGACTGGAATCATTGAGGCAAAAGAAAAGTGGCATGAAATGGGATTTCAGGTAGAAAGACATGAATGTTCATGGAGGAGACAAATGGGTTGCTGGTGGCGCTATGACAGCCACTGAAGTGAGCACTGAGGGAAAGAAAGGGACCTACCGTCTGGGCTGAGAGGAGACTACTCTGTGGAAAAAGAGAAAGCTATGTTTTTCTTGGAAACATTATAATTTTTTAAAAGGAAGTAAAGAGCAAAAAACAATAGAAAGGACTCCAGAAATAAGAAGTTATAAATAGAAATTGTGGAGTAGATACTGACAAAGTTAATGATAAGAAAGGAAGGACAATGTTTTGTGAGTATAGCCATACCAGCTGGGTATCATTGAATAGACATTTCCTCCTGGTAGTAAATGGGCGGGAGGAGAAAACAGGTTCATTTGTAGACAGGGTTACAAAAGTAAACTTGGTTGGGAGTACTGCATGTCAGTGTAAATTATTTTCATCAAGACTGAAGCAAGATGAGTAGGGCTAGATCACCTAGACGCTCGGGAATTATTAAGACAATATTGAAAAGTTGCTAGAGAAGACATAACTGGGTCCTCAGGAAATGACTGTATGGTACTGGTCACTTAGCTTCTAGGTAATTTTCATTTCTCTTACTTGGGTAGAGCATTAGTATACATGAAAACAGCAACAGTACGATTTATCTATAGTTAGAGAGTTTAAAGTTGCTGGAGTGTTATGGCTGTGAAATCCAAGTTGGATACAGAGGATGACAGGGGAAGATGATCAAGAGATGTTGGATCTGTCAGTGACTGGGATGCCACGACAGAGACAAAGCACATGTGCTGTGAGGGCTTTGTGGTTAGAAGAAAGGATATTATGCGCTTTACATTACTTGGAGAAAGTGATGTCACAGGAAAATGATTTGCAGATTTTGCTGACAGGAACCTGATATAGCTGTCTCCTGAGAGGCTCTGCCAGTGCCTGGCAAATACAGAAGTGGATGCTCACAGTCATCCATTGGACAGAGCACAGAGTCCCCAATGAAGGAGCTAGAGAAGTACCCAAGGAGCTGAAGGGGTTTGCAGCCCTAAAGGAGGAACAACAATATGAACTAACCTAGTACTCCCAGAGCTCCCTGGGACTAAACCACCAATCAAAGAAAACACATGGTGGGACTCGAGTCTCTAGCTGCATATGTACCAAAGGATGGCCTAGTCAGTCATCAATAGGAGGAGAGGCCCTTGGTCCTGTGAAGGTTCTATGCCCCAGTATAGGGGAATGCCAGGGCCAGGAAGTGGGAGTGGGTGGGTTGGGGATCAGGGGGAAGGGGAGGGGATAGGAGATTTTCAGAGGGAAAATTAGGAAAAAGGATAGCATTTGAAATGTAAATAAAGAAAATACCTAATAAAAAAAGAAAATGATTTTGTATTTGGGGGCTCTCTGGATAGAATTGGATTGTTTGAGAGTACATTGAATAAGCAAGGAGAACAGAAAGTATTGAGTGATAGTATTCAGTAACTCACTCATCCTTTATATCTGTATGGATGAAGTTAGAAATGGAACCAGAGAGGAAATGGGAACGAACATAAGCACATGTCAAGAGAGGATGAGCATAATAAGAGGGGATTTAGGAGTAGCCTGAAAAGTCTGGCCTCCTAGTTTCAATCTGTACATTTACAAATGCTGCATTTCAAAGAAGTATACAATATGTAGATTATGAAAGCTAACCTGAGTCTTTGAGTTCAGACTTTTTACATAGAGCGTAGTGATCTCCTGTGAATTCTCTCCTGCTGGTTTCCTTTCTTTTTCTGCTGGAATTTGAGTGATTTTAAAATTTAGTTATTTTAACAGTACTTATATCTTAGAAACAGAAAGATTTTGTTTACTATTTCTCACATAGATGTTTCCAGGTTTAAATTCTAATGGTAGATTTATGAGTATAATTCTATATTAGTTCATATAATTTATAACTCTGAGTAAAGTTATTAACATAGAAAGTAGAAAAATGTAGAACACAGGGGCTTTATGCAATAAACTTACATTTCTTGTTATTTCTTTTATTAACTTGAAATATAAAACACCTTCTACAGACAAACATAAGGTCAAAATTTATTACATGAATTTAAAATGTGTGCTAAGCAATCCTAACATTCAGCATGCTATGTGACTTTTTCAGAGATGTGAATAAATGTCTCTTCATTGCAGATGGGGTACCAAAGAAATACTTACCTCCGAGCTCATGAATTGCTGTGAAAAATCTGACAAAAACAACTTAAGAGGAGGTTTATTGTGGCTCACAGTTTAAAGGTACACTTTATATTGGTGGGCAGGTCATCTGTGCAAGACCTTGAGGTGGCTGGTCACATTGTATCCACAGTCAGGAAGCAGGGAGAGATAACTGTTACTCCTCATCTCAATCTTCCCCCTTTTTATTCTGTCCAAGACCTTAGCTCCTGAGATGGTACAGCCCATATGTAGCGTAGTCTTCACATCTTTATTCATGTAATCTAGAAATTCCTTCATAGATACCCTCAGAAGTCCTTTTCTATGGAGGTTCTAAATTCTGTCAAGTAGATAACTTAGATTAACCACTGTGGTGAATGAATGGGTGTTTTGACTTATTAGCTCAGGGGCTTATGAGTGAGGGACTAATTATAGAAATATGAATGGATCAAATGCATAGGCAAATGTTCAGTGTTAGCATGGAGGTGATTCACTAACTAAAACAATGTCATTAGAATCCTGTCCTCATTTTACCTTCTAATTTCTGAGTATCTCCTGAAACTACCTGTAGCTGAGAGATGGGATGAAGTGGTGTATGGAATCTCAGCTAAGCGTCTGGTAACTTTCCTCCTTCTAAGAATGAATATTAACAGTGTCCTTACCTTAGACCCATCTATCATTGTATAGTTTTGCTTATCTCATTGTCATGATTACGGGGTAAAGTATCCTACAGGATTGTTACAGAAGTTCCTTCTCCATGTTGGAAATGGTCATATTAGTTTTGGAATAAAGAGCTGAACTATCAAAATATTTAACTCCCGTATTCTTCAGGGTGTTTTTATAATTAGGGTGAAGGAGTTTTCCAAAATTTTCTTTCTGTATGGTGACCTAAGAGAAATGAAGTCTCCTCTGAATGCCAAGCAATCAGTGAGAAGTCAAGCAGATCACAAAATTCCTGAAAATTAAGCAGTTGCTGCTATAAGCTGCCCATCAGGACACCAGTACAGCCATCCTTTCTGCCCCGTTGTTCTGCACAGAGTATTCATTAGGCATCATCATTGTTTAATTGGCCTGGTGAACCTTGGCATTATTCCATCAAGTCCTCATTTAGTAGAACATGTTTTATGATAATAATGAAATTCAATTTTTGCATTGATCAAATAATGAAAATTATATGAACTATATTAAGCTACTAAATCTTTAGAATGTTCAATTTGTTTAATTTTACAGTTGTTTGTATGTGATTTCCCATATTTCTCTTCCTAAGGTATTTACTACATAATGCCTTTAACTTATTATTCATGCTAAATTTTAGAAACTGTTTATCTTTGGGTAGCATGAATAAAGATGTGTATCTTTTACAGAGCTATCTTAGGGGATTTGATCAATTCTCCTGTCAATGCTATTAAACTAATTAATGCATGATAAAGCCAATTTGGCATTTATAACTCACTCTTTAATTTCTTTTGTAAAGTCAATTTAAGGCTAGCATTGTATTATACTACACAGCTTTGCATAGATAGGATTCCTCCAACCTTCCCTAATGATGAAATTCTACAAGATTGAGGGAAACAAGCAGATTGATAGAGCTCCCCTTCTGCTTTTCCAGTTCCTAATCCCTTAGTTTCATTCTCAGCTCTGTAGTTAAAATGTCTTTCATAGCCTCTATTAGCTTTCTGAGCCTATTCCCCAATAGATCACAAGATTTTTTTTCCCTCCTAGTTTCCCTTCCCCAACACATTCTATTATCCCAGCCTCCAACACTGACAGGCATACTCTGGGAACACACTAGCTGAACAGGCATGGGAAACAAGACCTCAAAAAGTTTTCTTTCAGATAACACATAACCACAACATTCTCTTAACATCCAGGATGAAGCAGAAACCAATGAAAATAACTGACTCAACAGAAACAAAACCAGATATTATCAGCTAGCATTCCAATCCCAAATGTCTAGACATTAACATGAAACAAATCAGTGATAACTAGGTCTCCACTGAAGCCCTGAAACCCTGTAACAGTAGGCACCATAGCTGGAGCCCAAGAAAAAGACCTTACAGCAGCAGGTATAAAGATAGTAGAGGAAATAACTAAAGCCATTAAAGAAATCCAGGAACTACAAACAGTGTGAGGAAATGAATGACTCTCTTAAAGAACTTTAGGAAAACAGGCACAGTGTACAGAAATGAATAATGACCTGAAAATGGAAGTAGAATTGATGAAGAAAATTCAAACTTAGGGAAATCTGGCAATGAAAAATTTAAGAATTTGGACAGGAACTACAGAGGCAACTTTTACCAACAGAGTACAAGAGATAGAAGAAAAACCTTAGGTGTTGAAGATATGATAGAAGAAATGAATACATCAGCCAAAGAAAATGTTAAATAAAAACATTCCTGACTCAAAACATCCAGGAAATCTGTGACAGTATGAAAATAATGAACCTGAGAAGAATAGGAATAGAGAAAGGAGAACAAACCAAGCTCATATGTCCAAAGAATATATTCAATAAAAACATAGAAAAAAATTCCTAACCTAAAGAAGGAGATGCCCTCAAAAATACAAGAATCAAACAGAACACCAAGTGCAGTGGACTAGAATAGCAATTCCTACCTCCACATAACAATAAAACACTAAACATAAAGAACAGAGAAAGAATATTAAAAATTGGAAGGGGAAAAGTAATAAATAAACTTAGACCTATTAGAATTACACATGACTTCTCAAAGGACATTCTAAAAGTCAGAGGTGGCTGGACATGTGTGCTGCAGACTCAATGAAACCACAAATATCAGCACATACTACTATTCCCAGAAAAACTCTCAATCACTATTAATAGAGAAAATAAGATATTCCATGGTAAAAACAAATTTAAGCAATGTTTCATATGTGCAGTACTTATCTACGAATCCAGTCATGCAGAGAGTGGTAGAAGAAAAACTCCAACCTAAGAAAACAAATATAACCATGAAAACACAGGGAATAAATAATCTCAAATCATAATAAAAAACCTAGGATAGCAAAAACCATTCTCAACAATAAAAGAACCTCTGGTGGAATCACCATGCCTGACCTTAAGCTGTACTACAGAGCAATTG
>NC_034597.1:27796315-27808135 GCF_900095145.1 Mus pahari | reverse complement strand
GAGCTCATGTCTCTAGCTGCATATGTAGCAGAAGATGGCCTAATCGGCCATCACTGGGAAGAGAGGCCCCTTGGTCTTGCAAACTTCATATGACCCAGCACAAGGGAAGGCCTGGGCCAAGTAGTGGGAGTGGGTGGGTAGGGGAGCCGGGGCGGGGGTGGTATAGGGAACTTCTGGGATAGCATTTGAAATGTAAATAAAGAAAATAAAAAAAAATTTAAAAAAAATCTCAAATCACCAAAATCAAAGGACGCAAAACCCACATCCACCCACACTCATACCCACCACTCACATATCATCATTACCTCCACCACCAACAGAATAACAGGACTTAACTTGATTATAGGTATTTCTCCATATCGATGGTTTTAATTCCAAATATAGACACAGACTTACAGAATGGATAGGAAACAGGACTCATCCTTTTTTGCAGCATTCAAAACATACATCACAATATCAAAGATAGACATTACCTCAGCATAAAGGATTTGAAAAAGATATTCCAAGCCAATGGATTTGAGAAACATGGTGGTATAGCCAGTGTAATATCTAAGAAAATAGATTTCTAATAAAAAGTAATTAGAAGAAATAGAGAAGATGTACTCATCAAAGGAAAAAATTCACCAGAAAGACATTGCAATCTGTAATGTTTATGCCCAAAACACAAGGGCCCACAAGTTTATAAAAATACTGCTACAGCATAAATCACATATTGATTCTCACACACTGATAGTGGCAGACTTCAATACCCCTGTCTCACCAATGGGAAGGTATTCTTTACAGTAACTTAAAACAGAAATACTGAAGCTAACAGACATTATCAACCAGGTTGATATAGCAGATATTTACAGAAACATAGATATTTCACCCAAACACAAAAGAATACACATTCTTCTATGTACCTTATGGAACTTTCTCCAATATTAACCACGTATACAGACATAAATCAAGTCTCAAAAGATACAGAAATTTGAAATAATTCTCTCCATCCTATTATATCACAACAAATTAAACCTTGATATCAACAACACCAGAAGAAAAAAAATATATACAGACTCATTGAAACTGAACAATTTTATAGTAAGTGAATAATGGGTGAAAACTTATATTAGGAAATAAATTAAAGATTTTATAGAATTGAATCAAAATGAATTCACATCATACACAAACTTAGGGGACACAAAAAGCAGTTCTAAGTGTCAAATTTATAATACTAAGTTCTCACATTAAAAAAAAGGAGAGATCTCATTCTATCAAAGTAGTAGCGCACTGAAAACTCTAGAACAAAATCTAAAAATAAAAAGTAAAATAACACCCAAAAAGGTATAGACAGCAAGACATAATCAAGCTTATAGTGGAAATCAATAAAATAGTTAAGAAGGAGAATAATATAAAACAAATCAATGAAACAAAAATTAGTTCTTTGAGAAAATCAATTAAGATTGACGAACCCTTATCTAAATTAACTAAAAGGAGGAAAGAGAATATCCAAATTAGCAAAATCAGAATCAAGGCTGCTGTTTTAGTTTGAATAAAAGTGGTCCCCAAAGACCCCTAAAGAGAAGCAGTCTGAGGAGGTGTGCCCTTGTTAGAGGAGGTATGAGCAGAATGAAGTGTGTCTCAGTCTCTATGCTGTCTGCCAGTCTAGATGTAGATCTCTCAGCTCCTTCTCCAGTACCATGTCTGCCTGTACACTAACATGCTTCCTACCATGATAATAATGGGCTAAACCTCTGAATTTGTAAGTCAGTCCCAATGAAATGTTCTCCTTAATAAGAGTTGTTGAACTCTCTCTTAAGATAGTTGTCCATTCTCTATAAATCTATTCAACATAGCACTTGAAGTTTTAGCTAGAGCAATGAAAAAACTGAAGTATATTAATGGTATATAAATTGGAAAGGAAGGAGTCAAAGTATTATTTGCAGAGGTCATGATATTATGCATAAGCAACTTTAAAATTTTTCCTGGGGAACTCCTGGAAAGTGGCTGGATACATGAGTAACTCAAAAATTCATATACTTCCTATATTCAAACAACAGAGTGACTAAGAAAGAAATCATAAAATAACATCTTTCACAATAGCCTCAAATAATATAAATATCTAGGGATAACTCTAATCAAGCAAGTTCAAGACCTATATGATGAAAACTTTAAGTCATTGAAGAAAGAAATTGAAAAAAAAATCAATAGATGGAAAGATCTTGAATATTCATGAATTCATAAGATTAACATAGGAGAAATGGCCATCCTACCAAACACAATCAACATATTCAATGCAATCCCCATTAACATTTCTACACAATTCTTCACAGATTTTGAAAGAACAATTCTCAACTTCATATAGATACATAAAACCCAGTATAGCTACAACAAGCCTGAATTATAAAAGAACTGTTGCAAGTATAATCCCTTCTTGATCTCAAATTGTTCCATAGAGCTACAGTAATAAAAGCCCCATAGTATTTTAATGAAAACTATCATATTGATCAGTGTAATCAAATCAAAGACACAGACATACACCCACACACCTCTTGACATGTCATTAAAATCAATAAGTGATATCTCATGAAACTGAAAAGCTTCTCCTTCTACATGGCATAGTGCAACATCATTTGGACAATGTGGCAGCCAAAAGAATGGGGAAATGTTTTGTTTTGTTTTTGTTTTTATCCAACTCCACATCTGATACAGGGCTAAGAACTCAAGCAACTTGACAAAAATAAGAAGGCGGAAGATGAGGAAGAGAACCATAAAACCCGATTTATTAATGTGGTGGAGATCTAAACATAGAATTTTTAATAGAGGAATTGCTAATGTCCAAGAAACACTTAAAGCAAATGTTCAACATTCTTAGCCACCAGGGAGCTGCAAATCAGAACTATTTTGAGATTCTATTTTATACCTGTCTGAACGGCTAAGATGAATAATATAATTGACAGGTCACACTGGTGATAATGTTGAGCAAGGAGAACATTCTTTCATTGTTGTTTGGAGTACAAACTTGTATATCCACTATTGAAATCAGTATGGTTGTTCCTCAAAAAGATGGGAATTTATCTACCTCAAAATCCAGCTATACCACTCTTGGGCATATACCCAAAGGACACTTCCTTCGACCACAAAGACATTTGTTCAACCATGTTCATTGAACTTTATTCACAATAGTCTGAAAATAACCCATAGATGCAGAGAGATTATGTATAAAGTAAGGGACTGGGAAGATGTGTGCATCTCCCTTGAAGGGGTCATAAAATAGATTTAATGAGTAGAGTGGAGGCAGGGGAGTAAAGTGGGAACAGGAGTATCAGGTGGCAAGTGGTAGGGAAGATAGATTTGGGGGAAGGATTTCAAGGAGAGATAGCTGGAATTGAGGTACATTTGAGGAACAGTATGGAAACTTAGTGAAGTGGAAATTTCCTATAATATGTGACCCACTCTATGAGTTGGAACTAGTACCTGACACTACTTGGTTGACCAAGAACCAAATAACAGAAAGCCAAGAGACCTAGGATAAAACCAAATACTAAACTACTCATCTAAGTTTTTTAAGTAATAATGAAATGACTCCTACTGATATTTTTCTATATTCATAGATTGTCACCCTATTCAGCCATTATCAGAGAAGCTTCCTTTTGCATCAGATAAGAACACATACAGAGAGACAGAGAGACACCCACAGGGAGACATTAAGGAGGGAGGGAGGGAGGGAGGGAGAGGGGGGGAAGGACAGAGGGAGGACAGAGGGAGGACGGGAGGGGGCAAGGGAGAAAGAGACCTTGTCAGACACAGCTCTAAGTGGGATTCCATCAAATCTCTCCCCTCAGAGCTCCGGGAACCCTGCAGAAGCACGAGAGGAGCCAGATGGAGTGGGGGAGACAGAAGGTTGGAGGATATCAGGAGAATAAGACCTTCTAGTGAAACTGAACAAAGCTCACGTGAACTCACAAAGACTGAAGCCATAAACACAGGGCCAACACTGGTTTGGACTAAGACCTCTGTGTATGTACTACACAATTATTTTTAGTACTTTGTAATGGCACTCCTGAATGTGTGAATGAGTGAGTCTCTGATTCTTGTGCCTTCTCCTGGGACTCTATTATTTTTCTGTTGTCTTGTCTTGTCCAACATTGGTATGATGGTTTTTATTTTATTTTGTTATGCTTGTTGTTACCTTTTACAAGCCTGTTTTGTGAGAGGCAGAAAAGGAGTGGAACAAGATGAGAGGAGAGGTGCAGAGGAACTAGGAGGAGTAGAGTGAGGGAAAGCTGGATTAAAATTTTATTCTGTAAGAAAAGAACCTATTTTAATAAGAGAGAGAAATTAATTAAGAAAGAACAAAATCCTACCAAGTCATAGTACATGGGTAAGATCTGTTTAAACCAAGTATAGAATATTTTTATTTAGAAAAAGAACTACATCACTTTACAGTGTCTTTATTTTCTTCAGCCCTTCCATGTACCTTCCATGTACCTTCCCATGTACCTGTGAACCCTTCTCATGTCCCTTTTGAATTTATAGCCCTTTCCTTTTGATTATTGTTATCACTTACACACATACAACACACACACACACACACATGCATACAACACACACACATGCATACAACATACACATATGCATACAACACACACATGCATACAACACACACATATACATTCACACATGCACATGCATACAACACACACATGCATATAACACACACACTCACACACACACGCGTGCACACACACACGTGCACACACACTCACACACACTCGCACATACATACACAAACACACACACACACACACACACACACACACACACACACACACACACACATTAAGCTGCTTGGGCTGACCATGCTCCACACAAGAATCATGGACTGACTATCGAAGCATGAACTGAATCTGATCTGAAAGCCTGTTTTCCATGGGCTAGCTCTCGTATTACCAGAAAATACTACTCAAGCTGCCAAGGGAGGGAAGTAATGACATAGTTCTCCCCACCTGCAGTGACTCTGAACCATGATAGTGACAAGATATATACAAAGGTACAATAAGTAGCACTCACATGTCAGTGATAGTCAACAACTATTTAACTGTATTTAAAGCCCATGAAACAGCAGGGAGATCATGCTGGTGCTAGAATCCTTCTTAGCTTTCAAATGCTAGTGAGGTCATGTCATTAGGAAAGATTCTACTGCTACTTTGCTAAAAGATCATAATTCCTTACTATAGCCCTTAGTAAAGAAACTTTCCATTACAGCAGATGGAGATCATCAAAGAAAGCCACACCTAGATGCAGTGCTGCGATGAATAGATGCTGGTGAGCCCAATCCAAATGAATACAGGTTAAAACAAAAAAAATTGTAAGATTTACAATTGACATTCCTTTGAAAAATAGAATGAAAAAAAAAATGAAATAGAGGTGAATAGAATGGACTCCAAAGAATATACCAGAAAACATGGTGAATTATACTTTATGAAAGTTTTGTTTCACTTTTATGAGTTGAGGCATAAAATTTCATGGCTGTGATCAAAATGGTTTGTTATCAAGGAATACAGGGTCTCTTTTGTAGGCTCATAGTTTCACAGAAAAAAGAATTATAAAACACATTTAGAAACCCAAGGACAATTTTATTGGAGTTTGAGAGACAAAACAATATAGAAGCAAGGCAGAGAACTGGGTGGCTACCTGGAGAGGGGTGTGGAAAACAAGAGAGAATGTCATCCTTTCTGAGTTAGATAAAGATAACACAACAAATAAACAAACGAAGCAAGCAAGCAACCAACTAACCAACCAACTAACCAACCAGCTATCCAACCAGCCAACCAACCAACTAACCATACATAAAACAAACAACTAAGCCACCCAAACAAACAACACACCAAAGGACCAGAAAACAACCAGGCCACCAGCTTGTAAAGAGCTCTAGAAGAATGGTCTTCAGAAACAGTGAGTGCACAGTCTGTTAGGGCAAGGAGGCTGAGGGGTTTGACCAGTGTCTGTAGGATTCAAAGAAGGATAAGAAAGAGTCATGTTTTCTGACACAGAACTCAAAAACGAGCACATTTGCAGTTAAGATCTGTAAGAAATTGTATTAAGGAAGGGCTTCTGAAGTAAGAAAAACCACATCTCATTTAGGAGTAGGTATGCCTCCATCTTCTGACATCTCCAGGCAAATCATGTTTCTTGAAGTTTCCGAGACAGCTTCCGGAGGGGATACTGTCCTGTCCAGAAGAGCGACAGGCTCTTTTAGACTAACTGCTAAGGAAGGAGACAGCAGTTTGTTTCTGTATTATCATAACAGTTTGATCAATTTACAGTGCCATGTCTTTTCCCAGGGCTAGCATTACAACTCAGATTCCATTCTTTAACAAAAGCATCATGGAACACAGTAGATTTAAAGGAGTTGAAGAAAGAACACTTAAAAAGAGATGTAAATCTATAAAATATGCATGCTTTATCAAGAGCAAACAGCCTTTAATGGGCCTCAACAAAACCCTACCATCTCCCCCTCTTCCCTTCCTTGTATTTAATATTGTTTAATCTTAATGAAGGGCAATCTTCCACCCTCTTTTCCCATGCTATTTCAAACTCTGCAGAGAACTTTTGCCAACTTTTTCCTTTCCTAAATTAAGTGTGGGACTGGACTTGACTTAGCAAAGAGATGGCTCAGCCGTGAAAGGCAGCGGCTGTGCAAGCCTGAGTACCAGAGTTGGATCCACAGAACCCAAGTACAGGTAAGAGAGGAAAGGCTCCACAAAGCTATCTTCTGAACCCCACATGCAACTGTGGCATACAAATCCACCCCCACATGATGCATACACAGAATAATGATCAGCATTTTAAGAATATTGTAATACCCAAACCACAAGAAGTTTGGTCAAAGCTAATTACAAGAGAGGGATTTAGCTTACCTCAAATACCTTTAAGCCTGCCAATATCTAGCCAGCTAGCTACCTAACACTTTGAAAAATTATGCTAGCATCTCTTATTAATTGCACAATTTTTATACTATCTAAGTACACTTAGAGTGGGGGTACTTGTGTTTTGGCTGTTTTGAAAATTTTTAAACATAGACATTTTTGTTGTTTAAAAAGTGTCATTCCCCTTGGAAAGCTGGAAGTAACATCCTTGCCACATGTCTTGTCATCATGTATCCACCAAGATATACAACTCTTCATCTTTAATTATTGACAATATTTTAAGCACCAAATAGTTTACACAGAGTGCAGTTAGGATAAGCATTTCAAAACACAGTACTTTTAGAATTGAACGTCTTGGGTCACATTATTTAACTGGCTGAGTTCAGGCAAGTCTTTGTACTACTGGGGAAATGGATTCCGTTGGGGATTATCAGGCAGATAAATGAAGTAATTGAGAAAATGCCCAGAAGGAGGCCCAAGAACAACTATGTTAGAGGTTGAGAGAACAAACAAGAGTGCATGCAAACTGACCATCCTGGCAGCTACCAAGAAACCGGGAATCTATGGGGGAAGGAAGCCATGTACTTTATTTAGCCACGAAGGTCAGAGAAACAGGGAAGAAGTTCAGAGTGTCAGAGAACAGATGCTTAGGAATGCTGAGCTGTGGATTTGAGTTTAGTGGACACTTAAGTCTAGATTGCTGTGTTCCCAGATAACAGATCAAACACATAGTTTGAAATAAAAGTGAAAACAACTTATGAAGGAAAGAGAAGTACTCCCAGAAAGAGTATGAGCTAATGCACTGGGGGAGGGGAGGCCCAGATGTGCTCAGTCAACCCTTTCATCGCTGCCTCTCCCATTTGTAGTTCATGGTCGTTCCTCCCAACACACTATCTGTCAGATGGATCCTAGGTTAGGAAGAGCTTCTGGTTGTCCTCTTGTCATAAGATAATCTTGATATTTCAGTTTATTTACATACTAACAGAATTATCATTCTGAAATTCACATTTTGGTATTTAACAATATTTTGGTTTGACAAATACTTCTGTTTACAGTGTGTAAAGACTTCATAATTTGTCCTGGTGGCTCTCAGTGGAGAAAGTGTGTTTAATTCTATAATCATGTTACATGTTTGCTGTAATGGTTATAAATGAAGTTTTGCTGCTATCCATAGGCTAAGCACAATGTAAAGAATCTGGACAGAACACTCAATGGCCTCTGATTTGGTCTGAATACAGAACTTTACCATAGGCTTTTGCATCTTGTGCTTAGTCCTACTAATCAGTGCTAGTGGCACTGATTTGGCAGGTTGTGAAAACTTTAGGTGTTGGCATTTAGCTAGCAGAATTAAGTCTCTAGAAAGACTCTTGGAGATACATTGTTTCTGTCCTTTTCTGCCTCTAACTGTAGATGATGTGAAATACACTTTTGATTAAAGTCAACAAATGATAATATATTCTGGAGTTAAATATGAGTGGCCATGGCCAAGGAACAAGGGTTTCAGTGATCTCGAAGTCACTTTTCAAGTCATGAGTCAACATGGTTTTTAAATCTCATTGGTGGGTAGGTATAGGGGGTAGGTAGCTTATAGAAAAGAAGAGAAAGCTCTGCCACAGGCCTCAGATGCTATTTAATAAAATCCTTAACTTCGAATTGGTTTGAATTATGGGTCTATTCATGCATTCCTAAAAGTTTACCCACTAGTCTCAGAGTGTCATGTCATGTGCAGAGGAGGTGGGCAACAAGTGACTGTTTAGGAAGCTAAGGATAGACCAAGATAATATGGCTGTGGAACTGTGACATTGTAGCCTCTCCTGAATCTCTCAAGTTCTTTTATGAGCCTTTGTGAAATGTCCACAGCAAACATGGTGTACTGGCTGGTTTTGTGTGTCAACTTGACACAGGCTGGAGTTATCACAGAGAAAGGAACTTCAGTTGGGGAAGGGCCTCCATGAGATTCAGCTGTGGGGCATTTCCTCAATTAGTGATCAAGGGGGAAGGGCCCCTTGTGGGTGGTACCATCTCTGGGCTGGTTGCCTTGGGTTCTATAAGAAAGCAAGCTGAGCAAGCCAGGGGAAGCAAGCCAGTAAGAAACATCCCTCCATGGCCTCTGCATCAGCTCCTGCTTCCTGACCTTCGTGAGTTCCAGTCCTGACTTCCTTTGGTGATCAACAGCAGTATGGAAGTGTAAGCTGAATAAACCCTTTCCTCCCCAACTTGCTTCTTGGCCATGATGTTTGTGCAGGAATAGAAACCCTGATTAAGACATATGGCTTCCTTATAAGAAATATATATATATATATATATATATATATATATATATATATATCCGCTGAGAAGTAGAAAAAAGCCATGTCCACACATTTCTACTGCTGTGATGCTCTTCCTAGATACATAAGGCCACATGACCATAGATTATACTCTGAAACTGTAAAACTAAAATAATCTCTAGTAGGAGAGGAAAAGTAGGGGTGAGGATGGTAGGAATACATTGTATGCATGTGTGGATTTCTCAAAGAATAGGTTAAAAAGTCCTTTATTTAAGAAGAGAAAATAATTCCTTCCTTTACATTTTTGTCAGAGATTAGCTCTGACAAAGTGATGAATATAATAACAAAGCAGGTGAGTGACTCCTGTGCTGGATCCTGCTGAAGGTCACCAGGGTGTGTCTGTGTGTGTGTGTGTGTGTGTGTGTGTGTGTGTGTGTGTGTGTGTGCGCGTGCGTGCACGTGTTTGTATTTGTGTGTATGAACATGTATGTGTGATCTTAATGAAGAAAAGGCACAGTAAAATTCTTAAGAAAATCAAATGAGCTTTCTCTCTCTCTCTCTCTCTCTCTCTCTCTCTCTCTCTCTCTTTCTCTCTCTCTCTCCTCTCCCTCTAATTTGGGTTCATTTGTTGGGGAGGCAGACTGTAAAGGAAATGTATAATTCTGGCAGTGGCAAATGAAAGAAGGACTCTGGTAATCAGAAGAGAGGGTGGGCCAGGGGAGGAGTTGCCCTTTGAGGCATCTTAAGGAACTCCATAATCAGTACTCCTCAGAACAAAGAAATTCTAGCAAGGCAGAGAACCCACACACCTCCTTACTCTTACAAGTGAGTCAGCTAATCATCTTCACATACGTAATTGGAAGCCAGCCAAGTCTGCATTCTGAGCTATGTTCCCTACAACAGAAATTTTCCAGGTCTGACATTAGTATGTATACCATTGCCTTTGCATTCTCTGTGCTCCCTTGATCTGTTGTTTCACGGGTAGCATAAATCAATAGTAACCTCCTGGGATGAAGGGATTGTTGGAGGTTCAGCTCACAACGAAAGCAGAACAAACCCCAAACCACAGCCTAGACCCATAGTCATCTCTGAGGCCTGGGCAGCCAGGGAGCTACTCCAGCATTGCAAGAGGGCTACTGGCTAAGAATAATAAAGTTATTCACTATTAATCCTTCACCACCTGCACCCCTTGAAAGTCTCAGGAAATAAAGGACAGCTTGTTTGGGACTAGTGTGGGAAAAATCCTGATGAAGCAGTGTGCCCAGATTTTTATAGTGAGGCTTCCCTGCCCCCACACTGTCCTGGCCTCCCTGTATACATGAGGGTAGAGTGTGTGGACCTACTGGTTTGGCTGTTAATACAGCAGGTCACAGCCAGATGCTGCCTGGGTATGACAGCTACTAAGAGAATCTATTATTTTTTTTCTTTAATTCTATCTCAGGGATCAGTCCTACCTAATCCGGTGATAAGGATGCAGTTTATCTCCATAGAGACTGCAGCGCTCATGAAGGACTTCCTGGTTCCAGTGATCAGTATTTTATAAAATTACTGTAGAAGAACTTGGACCAAAAAATACTCAGCACCTTCTCTTTGCAAATGTTCCTGAGGACCGTAGGTTATTTCAGATACTGGTGGCAAATCAAGGCTATCAAGGAAGAACCAAAACACACAGCTGGAGATGATCTATTTTTGTCACTCATTGATGAGGATAGGAGATAGAAAATGGGGCAGTTGATTTAGGATAGAGCCCTCTACTCCTGTCCTTGGTCATAGGACAGAGATCTCATTTGTCTTGTGGATGGAGGCTAAAAATTGCAGGTACTTGGTTGTACTGGTCACTGGCCTCCTTTCTAAGTGTTTTTAGTGTTATTGACTCTTGAGGGTTTTAATCTTACAGAGATTAAGAGATTAAGATCCTTGGAGGCTGTTTAGGATTCCCTGATAACATTGTGAAGGGAATGTGAAGCATCTGGAACATCCCACCTTAGCTTCTGGTTATAAGAATGGATAAGAGCTGGCTATGAGAGAGATACAACATTTTTATTTGCTCAACAAATTAAAACATCACATACTGTTCTTTTCCCCCTTCAGAGTCTATTTGGACTTATCAATCTCTTGGTCAGGAGTCCACCCCAGGAAATCTGACTCACTAGAGGACAGACTAAAGAGCTATGAGGAGTAATTCTCTTCCCAATGATATAGTGATCTCACTGACTTAAGAAAGCCCTTTCCTTGTCGGTCACTTGCAGACCTCCCATCATATCATGTAGCCCTGCTGAGCCTACATACTTTTCTGAGTTACTCAGAATCATAGACTTTCCTTTCCCATCTTTTTCTAAGTCTTTTCCTCTTGGATATTGGCCAAAGCCTAGGCATGGTTTCTCTGACATGTTGAGTTTTCTCACTCTTTTTCTGACATTTCCCCTCCCCTTTCTACTGTGTAGTTGTTTGCCTTCCATGCAGCTACCTGCTGGCTGAAACTACCTTTCATGGCTTGACTCAAAAGGCATGACTTTCACTTTTTCTTCCCTCCATCTTCCTTATCCTGCCAGCTGATGAGATTTTTTTTTAAACTTGTCTTCCCTGTTGTTTCTCTACACACACACACACACACACACACACACACACACACACACACA
>NC_034597.1:27782548-27796265 GCF_900095145.1 Mus pahari | reverse complement strand
ACACACACACACACACACACACACACATACACACACACACACACAATCTAACCAACCAACAAAAAACAAAACAACTGTCCTTTAACTTCCCTCCAAGTCTGTTTCTGAATTTATCAATGGCGAAGAATGCAAAAAAGGTAATTCAAATTTCCCCAGAAACATGGACCAACAACTTCTATCCCCAAAATTTGGCTCCTCATTCTTTTAACGCAAAAACTTAAAGGTCTTAACATTTGTGCTGATTATTTATCTCCCCCAGAAATCTGACCTCACCAAGTTCCCAGTATCCAGAGGAATCACCAAAGACTGTATCTCCATCAACTCAGAGAGGAGCCTGGCTGGCCAGAGTCCAGGAGGAGCAATGGTAACAGCTTCAGTGGATATAGCATCTCATCTCAAGTAACTTTGGTCAGTTTCCCTTCAGCTCTCACCACCATCTCTGTCCTTCTTCTAAGAGTCAGTCCCTTTTTAGGGTGACTTCCTTTTTCTCCTCATGGCTGGAGACTGTGACTGTTTCTGTGGCCCAAGAAGAGGGTATTTTCTTAATCATTGTTCTGTTTTTCTGGTTTGCTTGCTTTGTAGGGCATGTGGGACCTTGTTACCAAACAGATAACAAGGCCTAAGAAATGGTAAGGTTGAATGAGCTCAAAAACTGGGAATCTCAGAATTGAAAATGGCAGGAGTAGAACCATTCATTCCCTACCTACCTCTACCTGCTCTGGAACATGTTACCATGACACTTCACTGGGGACTGTGGGCACTGGGTAACTGTTCTTCATGGAATGAGGTTTGTAGATAGGCTTGAGCCAATGAGCTTCCCTTCCTCGGTATTTCTCCCTACAAAAGGTATTTAATCTATGAGTCATCCCTGAAAACAGTTTATGCATTCACATCCACCATCATATAAACCAGTAGGAACAAGCAAGAAACTTCTCAGAGAGCTGTTTTATTAAGGATTTCCTTGGGAAAAGCCTTTGTCTTAAAAGACTTGTGCCTAAGACTTCGGAGAAAGGCTTTCTCCCCTCAAGTCCCTCTGGTACCCTCAGTACTAACTCTGGATCAGACTGGGTTCCAATCAGCCTGGGCTCTGCCATCACCTTTCCCTTCCCTCCCCACCATTCCTGACTCACAGCAGTACACTGGTGTCACNGGAGNACCCAGAGAGGAGACTGGGAACTACAGCTTTCTTCAGAGACTCATTTGTTTCCCTCTCCCATCTGGTGAAGGAAAAGGGCTGTGGACTGCATTTTCAGCTTTGTTCTGCCTCCCCTAAGCTGTGTGCCAATGGCACAGAGGCACCACCAGCTAAGAATTAGNAGGCAGTGTGATATTGCTTGTTCATTTGCTATATCTGTTAGTCTTGAACCTTTACAACTCACACTTTCATCATGCAGCATCATCTAGAGTGCTTGTATGATGCAACTCCTTTCTCAGCGAAGTCATGTTGCTACTAACTCAAGGGCACAGGAAGTATAAGGATTAAAGGATATGGGGGCACAGCCTCAAATTTTATCCCACAATAGTTACCGCTCATAGAACTTCTAGGTGCTTAGAAGTCCACAGAATCTGATAGTTATTAATACTGTTTTGAAATTTTTAATAATCAGACATGAAAAAGTGAAATATGAATAATATTGAAATAAAATAACCTGAGCTGATGGTTTGCTGATGATGCAAATCCCTACAAAAGTAGACAGACAAAAGACCATCAGAGTCTCCTTNAAAACTCAGACAAGGTTATTCAGGTTACCAAAACTCAGGTTAATAAAAAAAGAGCTACATATGTTTATAAAAGATATTTTTACATGGTTATGATCACAGTGGCTTAAGAAATTTTTATCCTTTACTTTGTTAAATAATCTATCAAAATTTATTTTATCAGTGAAGAGTCCTCAAAATACCATATTGATAGTTGGAAGAGTTTCTTTTTNAATCTCAATGGACTTCATAGCCTCTAATCTTTAACAGTGAGTATAAACTATAAAACTAACAAACACAAGGAAATACACAGACAAAGCAAGCACAAGACAACCCTGCCTTAGCACTGCTGACTTTCCTTAGAGTCACAGATTCTGTTCTGGTGGTTCTATTCATTTCATCTTGTCATCTAGCAAATCACACANATAATATTATCCCTGATTTTCTAAGTAGAATTTTTGTTGTAAGTCTTGCGCTAAGTTCTCACCAAGTTGCCCAGGCTGGCCTCGAACTCTTAATCTTTCTGCCTCAGCTTCCTAAATTCTAGGATTTTAGTTTATACCATTTCTGGCTTTAATGTGCTATTGGTATATATGTAAAAAAAAAAAAAATACCCCTCCCCCCACTTTTTAAAGTTGCCATGCTACATCATGTCACATTGAAATCAATAAGGTAATGAGATACAATAGATATGTAAATTATAAAACTTTTGTATAATGGAACATAATAATACCCAGATAAAAAGGAAATAACTGTTTTGAAAATGATTGTATCAAACTTTATGTGATAAGGAAAAAAGACTAAAGATGCAAAAAGCTTATTGAAATGTATAAATGCTCAGAAGGACACAATAGTTCACTGTATCTTGAAAGATTGGGGCTGGGGGCAATTTAGTAGATAAGAACACTTACTGCACCAGTGACCCAGCTGATACCCACCCAAACCCTACAGCCTGTGTGCTTCCCAGGAGGTTCTCAGTGACCAATGACACAAATGAGAATTTCGCCCAACTACCCACACCAGCTGGGACAACCACACAGCACACCAGATACAGGGCCTAACTGCGCTCTCCTACACTCCACATCCCTTCAGTCCAATGTATCTACCAGGGCCAGACCAGGGCTCAAATGCTAGGGCTAGCAAGCCTCCCAGGAGGTCCCCAGTAAACCAAGGGCAGAGAAGGTCCACAATAACCAGGGCCACAGGAGGTCCCCAGTAACAGGGACACAGGAAGGTTGCTCTAACCAAAGACAGAAGAGTCCTACAGTAACCAGAGACAACACTGCCTGTCTCCAAGAAGAGCAGCTCTAACATAGGTCACAGAGTTCTACCTGCCTGCAAGGAGGCTGGTTCCAGTCAGAGCCACCCAGACCACTTAACACCAGAGGTAACAAGATGGCAAGAGGCAAGAGCAAGACTATAAGCAAAAGAAACCAATATACTTTGGCACCATCAGAACCCAGTTCTCCCACCACAGCAAGCCCTGGATATACCAACACACCTAAAAACCATGATGCTGACCTAAAATTCTAACTCATGAAGATATAAATAACTCACTGAAAGAAATACAGGAAAGAAAGGTAAACAGGTAGAAGCCCTCAAAGAGGAAACAGATAAATCCCTTAATGACATACAAGAAAACACAATCAAACAGGTAAAGGAATTGAACACAGCAGTCCAAGACCTAAAAATAGAAATAGAAACAATGAATAAATCACAAATAAAGGCAACCTTGGAAATAAAATACCTAGGAAAGAGGTCAGGAGCTACAGATGCATTCACCTAAGACTACAAGAGATACAAGAGAGAATCTTAGGCATAGAAGATGCTTTAGAAGATATTCACACATCTGTCAAAGAAAATAAGGGAAAAGCCCTCCTATCTCAAAATAATCAGGAAATTCAGGACACAATGTAAAGATCAAACCTGAGAATAGTAGAAATAGAAGAATGTGGAGAATCCTAACTCAAAAGGCCAGAAAACATCGTCAGCAAAATTGTAGAAGAAAACTTCCCTAACCTAAAGAAAGAGATGGCCATAGATGTTCAAGAAGCATACAGAACCCCAAATAGATTGTACCAGAAAGAAAGATCCCCCTGTCACGTAACAATCAAAACACTAAATGCACAGAACTAGGAAAAAAAAAGCTGTAAGGGATAAAGGCCAAGTAACATAAAGGCAGACCTATCAGAATTACACCAGATTTCTCAACAGACTCTAAAAGCTAGATCCTGGACAGATGTCATACAGACCATAAGAGAACACAAATGCCAGCCCAGACTATGATACTGAGCAAAACTGTCAGTCAGCATAAATGGAGAAATAAAGATATTCTATGTAAAAAACAAAATCTAAACAATATCTTCCTACTAATCCAGCCCTATAGAGGATACTGGAACAAATTTTCCAACCCAAGGAGGGTCACTACACCCAGTTAAACACAAGAAACTAAACAGTTCACAACAAACCCAAAAGAAGAGACTCATACACACACATATTACCACCTCCAGCAACAAAAGTAACAGGAACTCACAATCATCTTTCTTTAATAGCTATCAACATCAGTGGACTCAATTGCCAAGTAAAAACACACAAGCTAACAGACTGGATACATAAGCAGGATCCAGCATTATGCTGCAATACAAGAAATACACTTCAGTAACAGAGACATAAACTATCTCACAATAAAAGACTGGAAAAAGTTTTCCAACAGAAGGGTCACAAGAAATAAGCTGAAATTGCCATTCTAATAATCAATAAAATAGACCTTTAACCAAAACTTATCAAATGACATGGGTAAGAATACTTCATGTTCATCAAAGGAAAAATCCACCAAGAGAAAGTATCAATCCTGAACATGATGCTCCCAAATTAAAGGGCACCCATATTCACCTAAGTAATATTTCATAAAGGAAATATTACTAAAGCTCAAAACACACTTTGAACTTCACACAATAATAGTGGGAGACTTTAACGTCATACTCTCACCAATAGACAGGTCCTGGAAACAGAATCTAAACAAAGACACAGTGAAATTGACAGAAGTTATAAACCAAGTTGATTTAACAGGTATCTATAGAACAATTCACCCCAAAACAAGAGAATATACCTTTTGCTCAGCACCTCTTGGAACCCTCTCCAAAATTGACCATATAATCACACATAACGCAAGCCTCAACAGATACAAGAAGATTGGACTAAACCCATGTATTCTATCAGATCATAGTGGACTAAGTCTAGACTTCAATAACAAGAAAAGAAAGTCTATATATTCATGGAAACTGACCAACTCTCTGCTCAATAACCTGTTCAGGGAAGAAAGAAAGAAAGAAATCAAAGACTATAGAATTCAATGGAAATGAAGACACATCATTCCAAAACTTATGTGACACAGTGAAAGCAGCATTAAGAGGAAAATTAATAGTACTAAGTACCTTCATAAAGAAATTGGAGAGATCCCATACAAGCAACTTAACAGCACATCTGAAAGCTCTAAAACAAAAAGAAGCAAACATACCCAAGAGGAGTAGAAGGCAGGACATAGCCAAACTCGGGGCTGAGATCAATCTGTTAGAAACAATGAGAATGATACAAAGAATCAACAAAATCAAGAGCTGGTTCTTTGAGAAAATCAACAAGATAGACAGGGTCTGTATGTAGGGGAATGAAAGTAGATCCATATTTAGCACATTGCTCAAATCTCAAGTCCAAGTGGATCAAGGACTTCAACATAAATCCAGATACACCAAATCTAATAAAATAGAAAGTGGGAAAGAGCCTTGAACTCATTGGCACAGGGGAAAATTCCTGAACAGAACACCAATGGCTCAGGCTCTAAGATCAACAATTGATAAATGGAACCTCATGAAACTGAAAAGCTTCTGTAAGGCTGAAGCCACCATCAGTAGTTCAAATCTGCAACCTACAAATTAGAAAAATATCTCCACTAACCATACATCTAATAGAGGGCCAATATCCAAAACATATGAAGAACCCAAGAAGTTAGTCTCCAAAAACAAACAAACAAACAAACAAACAACCTAATTTTAAAATGGGGTACAGAGCTAAATATAGAATTCACAAAAGAAGAATCCCCAATTTCCAAGAAGCACTTAAATAAATGTTCAAAGTCCTTAGTAATCAGAGAAATACAAGTCAAAATACCCTGAGATTACACCTCACACAAGACAGAATATCTAAGATCAAAAATTCAGGTGACAGCAGATGCTGGGGAGGATGTGGAGAAAGAGGAACACTTCTTCATTTCATGATGGGATTGCAAACTGGTATTATCACTCTGGAAATCAATCTGGAGGTTCCTAAGAAAATTGGAAATAGTTCTACCTGAAGACCCACCTATACCACTCTTGGGTATATACCCAAAAGATGTCTCACCATACCATAAGGACATGTGCTCCATCATGTTCATAGCAACATTATTTGTAATAGCCAGAAGCTGGAAACAACCCAGATGTTTCACAAAGAATGGATACAGAAAATGTGGTTCATTTAAACAATGGAATGCTATTTAGCTATTAATAATGAGGACATCCTGAGTTTTGTAGACAAATGGATGGAACTAGAAATTATCATCCTGAGTGAGGCAATGCAAGGATATGAATGTTATGTACTCACTGATAAGTGGATGTTAGTCAAAAAGTGTAGAATACCTAGGGTGAAACCTACAGACTGTAAGAAGTGTAACATGAGGAAATTCAATTCTACTTAGAAGGGGGATGGAAATAATCACAGGAGGCAAAAGGAGGGAGTGATCTTGGTGGGAGAAGAGAAGGGAGGGCAAAAGGTGAACAGGATCAGATATGAGGTTATGGGAAAGGAGAGAAGCTCAGAGGGCCAAGAGAATGAATGAAAATATGCTGCCTTGGAGAGTGGGAGGTGGGTGGACCCTCTAGAAAGTATCAGAGACACTCTCAGGATTCGTTGAGAGTGACTTTAGCCAAAATTCCCAACATCAGAGAAAGGAAACAGGAATAGTCCACCTCCAATAGATAGACAGGGCCTCAAGTGGAGGGACAGGGTTACTAACCAACAGTCAAAATTCCTTACCCAGAATCAATCCTGTCTAAATGAACTTCAGGGACCAAAATGGAAAAGAGACTGAAGGAATGGCCGGCCCAACTTGGGTTCCATCTCCTCGGGGGTGGGGGACACAAAGGCCTCACACCACTATGTTATGATCTCCTTACAGACAGGAACTTGGCATGGCTATCATCTGAGAAACCCTACCGACAGGTGACTGAAAGAGATGTAGATACTTATACGCACAATTGGACTAAAGTCAGGAACCCCAATGGCTGAATTAGGGAAAGGGTTGAAGAAGCTCTAAGGGAGAACTGCGCCATAGGAAGACCAACAGTTTCAACTAACCCAGACCCTAGGGAGCTCCCAGAGACTGAGCACCCACCAGGAGCATACATGGGCTGGTCCAGGAACGGTGGCATATCTGTAGCAGAGGTCTGCCTGGTCTGGCATCGGTGGGAGAAGATGTGCTTAATCCTCCAGAGACTTGAGGCCCCAAGAAAGGGGACGGCCTGATGGATGGAAGCACCCTCTGAGAGGCAATAGGGAGGAGTAATTGGATGAGGAACTTTGGAAGTGGGAACTGAGAGGTGCAACGACTGGAACATACATAAATAAAATAATTTTTTAAAAAAGAACACTTACTGCCCTTACAGAGAACCCAGGTTCAGTTCCCAGCACTCATACAGCAGGTCATAACTGACTACAACTTTAGTTCTAAGGTATGTGAAGGTGTTTTGTGACCTCTGATGGCTCATATCTCATATATTCACATAGGATCATGCACTCATACATAAAATAAATAAATAAACCTTTCTTTAAAAAGAGTACGAAAAAATGAAAGTACAAAAATGGAAATACAGAATTATTTGGAAAGAACTGATCTTTTTTTTAGTATATAGCTAGTTGCTCGTGAAATAATTCCCACAGATGTCATCTTGTGGCCATTAAAGAAAGGGAATGAAAATTTACAATAATAGAGCTGGACGTTGGTCAGCTAGTGGTCCTATCACTGTGATTATTCATTATTGTCAAGTCAGAAATGGGAGATCTTTGGAAGGCATTGTGGGAGCATAGAACATGAAACATAAAGAAAATCATATTTTTGACACAATTATTCCAGATCCTGTGACTTTTCTCTATTTTTCATGAAAATAAAACAAAACAACCACAAACATGTCTGCCAGAAAGGTCTGCTGTCAAAGAGAGAGGGGAGTGGTGGATCATTGTTCTTAAACTCTGGAATGAGTTTGTCTTTCATCTACCCGCTGACCTTGGCAAGTGACTCAGCATCTCCAGGTCTCAGGTTTTTTGTGTGTGTTTTAATGATAGAGCCCACAATGTGGGTCAGATGTAAGGTACTCGAAAGTGTGTCATACATACGGTACTGCAGAAGGTATGACTGTAGTCAACACTTTTTGAAAGGAAGACAAACTTACCACTTGGCACCAGGAGAGTAAAAGCTATATGGCTATATGTAATGCCCCCTCTGAATAAATAAGGATGCTATTTTGAGGATTCTGAGAGGATGCAAGGTTTATTGCAGAATATTCAGTGAAAACAAAGGACTAAATCTGAGGTCATTATACTCACAGCGGAGCAAATCAAGCACGACAGATATTTACAGAACTGTCTGGCACAACGACTGCTGCATGGAGGTGTCCTGAAAGGCACGTCTTTCATCTCCTGTTACTTCTTTAACTAAAAAAAAATTAATGTAAACCATAACAAAATCAATTCCCTTTAAAGCACTTCCTTTGATGTTGAGTTTCTGTGCTGTGCAAAACTCAACAGAAACAGAATGCAGGTGCAGGTCATGAGCCAGACACTGTAAGGTCCAGAAAAAAGGGGCACTGTATGATGATGAGCTGGACACTGTGAGGCCGGGAAAAAGGGGCACCGTAGGCTGCATGCTCACCTGCTTCAGAAGTTTGGCTGCATTACGACGGGCTCTAGCCACCCTGCCCTAGTCCTGTACCTGGATAAAAGGGAGGTATGTTTCCCTTCTGAACAAATCGCCTCACCCCAAATTCTTTTTCTTTTCTTTTTTCCTTTTTTTCCTCTTTCTTTATTTTTTATTTTTATTAATGGTTGTGATGCCTTTTTACTCCCTAAACACACATTTAGTGCAGTACAGTTGAATATGCATACTGCCCATAGTTAATGCACAGAATGAGTTTATATGTAAGCATAGACCCATGAATCAGTATAACAATTATGGTGATAAACATATTACTCACTTCTGAAAACTTCAGCATGCTCCTTTGTTTTGCTCTTGTTTGTATAGTTTCCTTAATTTGGCAAGAATTAGAGTGGGGTATAGGGAATAGGGAGCTGCTGTTTGACAGGTGAACACTTCCCATTTCTCAGGATGTATAAACTCAAGAGACTTGATAGAGAATATGGGGCTTTTAGTTAACAATGCCACATCACATCTTTAAATACTTCTTCAGAAAATAAGATTTAAAAAGATTTCTTTTAGTTTTTTGGATTACATCATTTTCTACTTCTCTTTTTTCTCTTTCTTTCTTTCTTTCTTTCTTTCTTTCTTTCTTTCTTTCTTTCTTTCTTTCTTTCTTTCTTTCTTTCTTTCTGTTAAACCAGTGGTTCTCAACCTTCCTAATGCTGAAACACTTTAATGCAGTTCCCCACGTTGTTATTCTCTCTCTCTCTCTCTCTCTCTCTCTCTCTCTCTCTCTCTCTCTCTCTCTCTCTCTTTTCTTAGATACGTAAACACAGCCTGCTCATTCTGAATAACGTTATTTGTTTGTTTATATGTTTCAGGGCTGACCATTAGTTATTGGATAATCAATTGATATACCATTCCCTGGGGAAGACTAGGAGTTTTTTTTTTTAATGAGAGACACTGCTTTATACCTTACTTTAACCAACATCTCTCTAATTAGGCTAAAGACCACTCAACAAATCACGCAAAATACTGTAAGCCTAGCCAGCTACCCAGAGCTAGTAAACTCCTGGCTCTTGGACAAGAACTGACAACTTCCAATTTACTAAACAAAACCAATCCCTAACTGCATCCTAAATATTTGTCCTTAGGCCCACAGATGTATAGTCCCCATATACCATCAAGGAAACTTACCACGGCAACAAGTGAAGACCATTACAGAAAACTACAACCAACCAAAATGCAGAGTCTTGAAGCCAAGCGTGTATGCCTTTTTAATGTATGAATTTTCATGTCGTCGTGAGTACTTTTTTACTTGATTTTTTTTTATATTTACTTGTGCTAGGATTGAACTCAGAGTTGTGGGCAGGCTAGTCAAGAGCTCTGTAACTGAATAAAGCCCTTAAGAACTAGTTTATAAAACAAATAAAGCAAAAATAATCTGAAATGGTTGTCAGCACGTGACTCCTTTAGATGGCAGTGGTGAGGTGCTACTGAGTTACCTGACCATGTTCCTTGGCACCGTTCATGTGGCAGTTACTTTCTTTATCTGTGGAACTGAGCTACTGGCTCAGTGGCTACTTTGTGGTTTCAGTAAGATCCAACACAGAACCAGCAGCATCAGTACCTGGACTATGGTGTATTTTAATGCATTTCCTACTTCGGAGATGAATCATTTATGATTAGATCAGATATGCTTTTGTTGTTATCAGAGGACTAGGGAGCTGATAAGACACAGCAACCTAGTCGTTAATTTCAATGGTCTTAATGGATTAAACTGTCTTCCTGCCACCTGCAGCTAAACCTTCCAACAGTAGTTATTTCTTACTCAGCTTCTCCATTTTTAAGGGGATTCATAGTTCTCGGCTCATTCATCCATTTAGTGTAACTGAGTCAGAAAGGGTATAGCTAATGGAATGGCATGGATTGAACAAGGCTGATGGGGGAGAATAACTATACTCTCTGCTTCCTTGTCATGGACAACTCCCCATATCTCGCACACCACTGGAAGCTGGAGCCAGTTCTAATGTATCTTTTATAATCAGGAAGCCTCTCTCCTAAGAGTCCTTGTACCTAGAGTTCTGGAATACTCAGCCCTTAGGTGATATTTAGCTGGTCACAAAAGGAGCACCACTAAAGGTTTATGACGAGTTTTCCAGTTGGGACGTCTCTAGGTCTCCGTTCACTGTCTAGACTGAAATTAGAGCTCTCCTGATTGCTGTTATGTAAGATGGACGTGGGAAAGAAGACATAAAAGCACATGAAGGCAGAGCTCCCCAGTGAGACTAAGGCCCTAGGCATACAGGCCACATTGGGGCCAGGCTTTAGGCCAAGCCCTTTCCTTGCTTCACTATGGAGAGAATCCTGAATCGAACCAAATGTGTGGTGGTAGAAGACATTAAGGTTTACACCTTAAGGTAAATGCCTTAGAAAGAAGATTTGTCATTCCAACGGGATTGATTGGCTCTGTTTGCTTACTCATGTCATAAATTTCCTGACTTCATCTGTTGGTCAGGCACTGTTCTTGGCTCCAGTGGCAGAATAAGGAAAAAAAATCAGTCTGCTTCTTCATGAGGGAAGAAGTCTGCTTAAAGAGATGGGCGTCCAGCAGCACGCCTAAAGTGTTTCAGGTATTTTAGACTAAGAAGAACAACAGAGTAAGATAAAAAAGCTGAGTAAGCAGGAGTAGGAGAAATGGTTCAGGTAGTCGTTTGGAGAATTTCCCAAGGGTGTGATATTTGGGAAGAGGACTACATGAACTGAAACAGTGATCTATGACAACCAGGTGAACCTGGTGACTGGGACACCCTGTACACTCTAACTTCCAACTATCCAAACCCACATGGTATTAGACCAGGTATCCATCAAAAGATCATTCTGCCTCTTCCAATACCTATAGAGTTGTCTTATAACCCCCATTATTCCTTTCTCTATCCACCCCCCACTCAGTATATTCCCAACATGGCATCCCAGTACATATTTTAAGTTCTGAGGCACAGAATAACACTTTACTGCTAAAGTCCCCAAATGCTGCCAGCTCATTGTAGTGTGTGTGTGTGTGTGTGTGTGTGTGTGTGTGTGTGTGTGTGTGTGTGTGTCTTTAACCAGGGTGCTAGATTTTCCTGGCCAAACAATGAGCATGTGCTCAGTGTTACCCTAAACCCAGAAGAACAGAAGCCCCTGCTATTTCCACTAACACCTCTGGGCCTAGTAGTGTCTTTGAACATTGTTATAAATAATGAAACTTAAAACTCAAACTTAAAAATGAGGAGAATTCTTATCCTACTGAAGTATTCCTGGAAAACAATGAGAGAATATTAATGGGAAGGGCTCAAATATACCCAGCTCAAATATTAAAATTTCATGAGAATTTTATTTGAGGTTCATGCAAGCACAGGTATCAAGAGTATGTTTCCTGAAGTAGTTCTGAGAACTACTGAGGTCCAGAAAGTTCCACTTAATCATTATGACTACAAGTAATAGCTAATAATGATGATGATGATGATCATGATGATCATGATCATGATCATGATCATGATGATGATGAGAAAGAAGAAGGGAAGAGAGGAAAAGAAGAAAGAAAGAAAGAAAGAAAGAAAGAAAGAAAGAAAGAAAGAAAGAAAGAAAGAAAGAAAGAAAGAAAGAAAGAAAGAAAGAAAAAAAAAGGACTGATGTAGATTATTTTGGAAGCTTGGATTAGAGACATTCTATCATCTTCTATCAAAATTCATAGTTTTCAAGCTGTACTACAGAGCAATTGTGATAAAAACTGCATGGTACAGGTACGGTGACAGATAGGTAGATTAATGGAACAGAATTGAAGACCCAGAAATGAACCCACACACCTATGGTTACTTGATCTTTGACAAAGGAGCTAAAACCATCGAGTGAAAAAAAGACAGCATTTTCAACAAATGGTGCTGGCACAACTGGCAGTTAGCATGTAGAAGAATATGAATTGATCCATTCTTATCTCCTTGTACAAAGCTCAAGTCTAAGTGGATCAAAGAAGTCCACATAAAACCAGAAGACACTGAAATATATAGAGGAGAAAGTGGGGAAAAGCCTAGAAGAAATGGGCACAGGAGAAAAATTCCTTAACAGAACAGCAATGGCCTGTGCTATAAGATCAAGAATGGACAAATGGAACTTCATAAAATTGCAAAGCTTCTGTAGGGCAAAACATACTGTCAATAAGACAAAAGGCCATCAACAGTTTGGGAAAGAATTTTTACTAATCCTAAATCTGATAGGGTACTAATATCCAATATATACAAAGAGCTCAAGAAGCTGAACTCCAAAAATTCAAATAACCCCATTAAAAATGGGGTATAGAGCTAAACAAAGAATTCTCAACTGAGGAGTACTGAAGGGCTGAGAAGCACTTGAAAAAAAATGATCAACATCCTTCATCATCAGGGAAATGCAAATCAAAGCAACCCTGAGATTTCACCTCACAACAGTCAGATCAAAAATTCAGGTGACAGTAGATACTGGTGAGGATGTGGAGAAAGAGGAACACTCCTCCATTGCTGGTGGGATTGCAAGCTTGTACAACCACTCTGGAAATCAGTCTGCTGTTTCCTCAGAAAATTGGACATAGTACTACCAGCAGATCCAGCAATACCTCTTCTGGGCATATACCCAGAAGATGTTCCACCTGGTATAAGGACACATGCTCCACTATGTTCATCGCAGCCTTATTTGTAATAGCCAGAAGCTGGAAAGAACCCAGATGTCCCTCAACAGAGGAATGGAAGCAGAAACTGTGGTACATTTACACGATGGAATACTACTCAGCTATTAAAAACAATGAATTTATGAAATTCTTAGGCAAATGGGTGTATCTGGAGGCTATCATCCTGAGTGAGGTAACCTAATCACAAAAGAACTCACTTGATATGCACTCACTGATAAGTGGATATTAACCCAGAAACCTAGAATACCCAAGATACAATCTCCAAAACACAAGAAAATCAAGAAGAAGGAAGACCAATATGTGGATACTTCATTCCTACCCAAAATAGGGAATAAAATACCCATGAAAGAAGTTGCAAAGACAAAGTTTGTAGC
>NC_034597.1:27758952-27782543 GCF_900095145.1 Mus pahari | reverse complement strand
AGGGGTCCATCCCATAATTAGCCACCAAATGCAGACACTATTGCATATGCCAGCAAAACTTGCTAGAAGGATACTGATATAGCTATCTCTTGTGAGGCTATGCCAGTGCCTGGCAAATATAGAAGTGGATGCCCATAGTCATCTATAGGATAGAACACAGAGACCCCAATGGAGGAGCTAGAGAAATTGCCCAAGGAGCTGAAGGGGGCTGCAACCCTATAGGAGGAACAACAATATGAACTAATCAGTACCCCCCAGAGCTCATGTCTCTAGCTGCATATATAGCAGAAGATGGCCTAGTCAGCCATCATGGGGAAAAGAGGCCCCTTGGTCTTGCAAACTTTATATGCCCCATACAGGGGAACACCAGGGCCAAGAAGTGGGAGTGGGTAGGCAGGAGAGCAGGCAGGGGGAGGGTATAGGGGACATTTGGGATAGCATTTGAAATATAAATGAAGAAAATATCTAATAAAATAATTTTAAAAAATCATGGTTTTAAGCTTTGCATAGGTAAAAATTGATAGTGTTGGTAAAAGTGCCTTATTGTGAGCAAAAAAATGTGCAACACAAACAATCTGAAAGAGGAACAACTTATTTGTTCCTGTTTTTGAAGGTTTGGTCATCATGACGGGTGTCACAAGCAACAGCTTATATCATGGTGCAGAGGAAGCAGAGTGGAACAGCCCACACCAAGGCTAACAGGCAGTAGAATAAGGCTATACCATCAGGATCCAGGAAAAAAAAAATTCCTAAACACCTATTCTAAGAGACTTACTTCCTCTAGTCAGGAAGGAAGTCCCACTACCTCCCAGGAAGCTACTGAGAATTTGAATCCATCAAGGATTCAAGATGTTAGAGATGTTTGAAATGTTAGAGCCCTTATTATCTAATCTATTTTGAAAATGTCCATAAGGGGACTTGCAGAGATGAGTTTCACTAATATATAAGTATCTATCAATCCAATCAAGTTTTCAATGAAGATTTATTATCAAAGATAATGCCATGTGTGCCCCTGTACTTAAGAGAAAAGTTTGGTGAAGATTCGCTGGGGTGTTCACTCATGAGACTTGTGTGAGTTTAATCATGGAAAGTTCTAGCAAAAGACAATGATATAAAATGGCATGGTCCAGTAGAGATACAATAAAATCTAAGGCATGTTTATAGTATATCCAATCCCATGAGCTTGATACAGTATTCATTGTATTTGCAATGTGTATGAATATATTGATATATATACATACATATGTATAAATACATTTATAAAACAGTTCATACCATTTCCTTATCTACATTGTAATAAAGTACAATTTTTTCTTTACAAATTGCTTCTGGAGCTCACTGAAAGACCCAACTCCATAGTCAGTGTTCATGTCACACCTATATATTATGATAAACAGAGTTTTGAAACATCATCCTAATAGCTATACCATGTCTTATGTATTAAATAATCTTCACTTGGTTGCACTCTCAGCATCCTTTTGATGAGTGGTAAGCAACACGAGGCCTAGGCATCCTTGATTCCCTTCTAGACCATTTTATGAGGCTGCCAAACCAAAGACATTGATGCTTTACACAGTAAAACTGTTCAATTCTTTCCTTTCCCTTTTTCTTTTCTTCTTTAAAGACAGAGTCTTGCTTAGTTGCTTTCAAATTCAACATCCTCTGTCTTAACCCCAAGAATTCTGTGATCACAGGTCTGTGCCACCATGATCAGGCAAGAAGTTGTTTTAATTTTTTGTTTTTATTCTTTTATAGATGTATCCTGAAGTCTTCCAGAGGTTACATGAGGAGCAATGGGCCATTTATCCGATGGCTAAGATGTGGATGGTATATTTGTTGTCTTCAATTTTTTCTTCTTTTAACTTATAATATATTAAATATTGATTTATATAATCCTTCTAGTAAAAATCTCAATATACTTTAAGACTGTGCCAGAAACTTGACACAATGAACTGGAACTTGCACTCCATTTCTTTGTGTCGTCATTATTACCCTCAATGATCTGACATGATTTTGACACCTTAGACAGCTGTGAATACTGTTAGCTGTCATCTGGTTCTCTGGGTCAACAGTTAACAATGCCCTTCCTCCTGACCCAAAAGAACAGCTTCACCAAGATTTCTGAACTCATTGTTTCTGGACCTGATGAGCAGCTCTGTTCTTATGTCTTTGCACTGACTTCTTAGAGTGCCACAACTCGATCTTTTAGCCTCTGAATGTAGAAGTGTGCAAGTAATCCAGAACTGCATTCCTCTTTGATATTATCAGAACTTATATATTAATCATCTCAGCCCATGGTTTTAATCGCTCTTCACAGCCTGAAAACAAAAATATTTTAACTCCAATTCTGATCTTTTCTGAATGGAAGATTTGAACATGGGATGCAGCTATAAACCTCTCTCACATTTACCACATCATTGAAAGTTAAGCTTTTAAAAACGAAATTCAAAACAGCTCCCACAACGATTTCTTTATCAAAATTCCTTATCTCAATAAAAAGTAGTTGCACTTTTCAAACTATTTGAAGCAAAGTTCTTAGGTTGTTTATGAATATGCTCACTTCTTTGGTGCTATCAACAAAAACGTAATGTCTTCTCAATGTCCTTACTCATGCTAATGTCACTTGGTAGTTTATTGTAATAATCACTTGCAGTGACTTGATCATATTGCATGTTATGTTTTTAAAATCTTGCTCTTTGAGATGTGCAGCTCAGTCTTCATTTGGGTCCCCCAACAACTGGAGTGGGGGCTGTCTGTAAAGCTGTTGCCTGCCTGGGTGATACATTCCATTAACTGAGCTGCCTTGTATGTCCTCTATGGGAGAGCATGCATCTTGCCTACATTTGATTTGCCGGGGGGAACCCAGGGGAACTTCCACCCTCTCAGAGGGGAAGGGAGGGTAGGATGAAGAGAGGGATGTGTGAGGGGGGCACAGGAGGGAGCAGCTATCTTTATGTACATGAGTACATTTTTAAAAATGCATTTTAACTAAAATACCTTGGCAAAGATCAAGACAGACCTTATATAATAATTAAGCTGTTACTACAATATTATATTTATAAACATCTATACACACAGTCACAATACATATAGTAAATATTTACAGCTATGAAGAGAAGCAAACATTGTATTTAAAACTTATTTATTTATTTATTTATCTATTTATTTATTTATTTATTTATTTATTTTCTTTTTGACGTTTAAATCTCCACAGAATCACCTATGAAAGAACCTGCTTTCAGTCTCTGTGATTCTGCAAAATTCTCTTCTTTTTCACAAACGACCTCTACTTTCTTTCTACATCCAAGCTCTGTGTGTGGGATATTTACAATAATTCTTCATACCCAAAGAAGTTGATTTTTGTTACTTCTCTCAGAAGTCGATCTCAATCAGATCAAGTGTTTCTTAATAAGGCCACATTGTAGGGATGGTGTGCATGTTTTATCTGCCAAAATATCTGATACTGTCAATATCCATTATAAATATTTAAAATATACATTCCATTTTCAACTTGGGCACCTTAGGAAGATAGACCAATTACACCTAGTAATAGAGATCGATGTTAAAGGCATTAGCTGTGCCAGTGTGTGAACTAAAGGAAAGAAACTAAATCTGAAAATTCCACCGAAGTGGTCTCTGGTCTTCCTTGAGCTCATTTCCTGAATTTCCTTCTTCACCAGAGGCAAGAGCATTCTTCATTTATATTTTATTCTGAGGCTTGGTTAGAACAAGTGACTTCCAATGTCTGGGATTATGTTCACTTAGATTAAGAGCCAGCTGAAAAGCTACATATGGAATGAATGAATCACAATTCATTTCTGAAGTCACAGAAGCTAGTCTAAAGATAAAGAAATATAAAAGTAGCAAGCCATGGGAGTGAATTCCACAGGACTTGATCAAGGAGGAAAATGAGATGGAATTTTATGAAGGAGACAAAGTTAAGACAGGGACCCAAGCTGGACAGGAAGAAACAGTTCACGTGTCTCAAAGCAACAGCTAGACAGAATGGTGGCAGTGGATGACCTTGTAGAATTAGCAATGGAAGTCTGAAACATATTAACAGTCTTACTCAGCCAAGATTTCAGAGCACAGTGATGTAGGTATTAGGGACTTGGCAGCTTCTCTATTTCCTATATTAATTGTCAATCTTGAGCAGATAGCCTGGAATCCAGAACTCACGAAAGGAACTGCCTGTCCTGGGCTTGCTTTGCTTTAGTCCTGAGCTCAGCACTGCAGAAGTATTTCCTCTTTGATTCTTTAACAGCCTGTTAAGGAGAGTTATTATCCCCATTTTAAAGAGAAAATTACAATTAAATCAATCAGAGACACAGTCAGCAATCTGTAGAGTCAGGGCTTACACCTGTTCATTCTGACACTGCAGTTCATGTTGTTAACTATAGCACTATACAATGAACCCTGAGTCCCGGGGCTAGAGGACCATCCTTTTCTGAGCAACCAGATAGTCCACAGCTTGCGGGTAAGAATGGATTGCTTTCATCAGTGTCAACAGCATCTGGCATAAGATCTTGCAGGTGCTCCATGAAAATGTTTTATACTAAACTGGGCTAATCTCATCTTTCAAATAATCAAACATACATGAGAGCAATTTGAGCTCCTGATCATTTCAAATGGCAATGGAAGTTAGCACATCAATTTTTTTCCTCTTAAAAATTGTTTGACAGACTTATAAATTTACATAATGTATTTTAGTTATTCCAATCCTGTTCTCTCTCATTCCCCAGCACCCTGCTCCTACTGAAACTCTTTGTGCGAAACCTGCACAGTTTAATTAGAGTTTCTTGTCCAAGTGTGCATGAGAGGTTATTTACTGGAGCAGAGTTATCCATTGTAGAAATTACACCTTTTTCCCTAAAAGTGTTAATTGACAGTTGTTGCTCAGGAGGGATAGGGTGTTATGGGCTCCTGCCCTATCCATAATGAAATGTTGATGTTCTCAGTAATTGTGGGTTTCCTGAAGTTAACCATGTCTGCACTGAGTTCATGAGTGCACCATTCATGATGCCAAGTCATGTACAGATATGTCTTGGTGCTCCTTTCCCTACCCTTTAATCGCTCTTACATTCTTTCTATTCCGTTTTCTACATTGTCATCTGAACCTTCAAATGGATGACATAGTGGGGCCAATTTATAGCCTATCTTTCTACCATCACTTACTCCTAGCTCTCAGGGAAGTTATGGGTATCTGCATTAACTGTTGCCTGTTGCACTAAGCAGCATTAACCTATGTATGTAAATAGTATGTAGGAGGCATTTAACAAAAAACTATAGGAGACTTTCCCCCATCTAAAGGCTCTTAGCCAGATTCACAGTACTAGGCATGAGTTCATTCCTGTGGAGTTGGCTTCAGATCCAACCAGGAAGTGGTTGGTGATGTCCATAACAGTCATGGCACTGTGAACTAGAGGGTGCATCTTGTCCTGCAGGTCATGAATGCAGGATTCACACCCAGGTATGATTTCTCAAGACACTATGGCCTTTAGTCACAGGGTAGGAAAATCATACTGGAGCTGAGCTGTAAGCTCTCTCTGTAATGGCTAGCCTTCATAGTGCCTCCACTTTTATCTGTTCTACTCAGTTGGAGTTCTATTATTCTGGATATTCTGCTTTATGAATTTCAAAACATTGGTAATACAAATCATATGTATTTATTCTCTATTCTTGGAAAACAGCCAATCTTGTTTTTACTATTAACTATTATTCTCTAGAACATCAAAGACCATCGCTATGGAGCCTAGAAGACATGCACATGTCTCTTCTTGGCTTTTCCTTCTCTCTTAAGGGTGTGTGAAGGCATCTTCACCTCTTTCCTGGAGGGCTGTATATCATTTTGGCCTAACCTGTAGGTTCTCCTTCCTTAGTGGAGCAAAGTTCTTTTGTTGAAATGCCAAGGCTTGGTAAAGCTGTTCTCCATGCACAGTTGCTGGACTAACAGGGTCAGAACTCAAGGGAAACTTGCCATAAATGTAAATTGTCAGCCCCTACCCAAGATCATTGAACTAGAAACCCTGAGGGTGGAGCCCAATATGAGCCCTTTGGGAAATTTAGCCACATAGCAAGATTTGATTTCTACTATCTTACTGCTCAAAAGAAGCTCTGTTTGCTGGTTTGCTGTAGTGAGCACTGATAACAGATATGGAGGCTGGAATTTAATGTCTGCATCATATTCTCTTTTGAGCAGCTGTTGCCACTCAGAGGAGTCATACCCAGCACTGAAGCTTTCTTTCATTCTCAAGAGTTTTCAATTTGAACCTTTGCCCTTGATGTTCTGATGTTCTGTCAGCTTTCTGTTTTTCTCGGAAATCTGCGTTCCTTGTTGGAGGTGAACTTTGATTCCTCTTCAGTGTATTGACAGTTCCAAGAGAGAGTATACAATCGGGAACTAGTGGGTTTTTTTTTTGTGTGTGTGTGTGTGTGTGCTTTTTTTTTTTTTTTTTTTTTTTTAAGATGCAGAGGATTAGTCTAGATGGCGCAAGAGTAAAAGTAGTTTTATGGAGGTGAGAAAAGGAATGACTCAGAGTTGGTGGAGTTGGATTCCTTTGCTGGCACAGCAGGGTGAATGTAGAGTTGGGGTCAATGTGAGGCTGGCACTGAACCAAATAGCTGCATCTACCTGTCTGTATAGTGAAAAATAATGCTCCTAGCCCTGGGGTTTCGGTTCTTGGTGCAAAGTGACTCTTTGAGCAGTATGTGAAAGACAATTTCTGACATTAGGCAAAGCAGCAAGGAGATTGGACATGGTTGCTGGTCCAGGAAGATGGAGGCAGTTAGTTGTAGAAATGAGTGATAGAAAGAGCATCTGCTGAGCAAGCTGTAGGATTCATGAGTACGTAGGGCTGGAATTGCTCTGCAGATGCCATTCAAAGGCTTGAATTCATATGCCTGGGCGAGGAAGAATTGCGGTGTCAGGACTGTAGCTTAGAAATGTATGAAAACATGCATCAGGGAAGAGAAGATATTCATTCCACTCACAGAATCTCTCTCCTCACTGTCCTCAGCATGGCATTCTTCTAACATCTCGGAACCGAACGTTATGTTTCTAACTTCTCTTTTTAGTTAAAATGTGATGTTTTACTGTCCCACTCTTGCCCATTCTCTGGGTCCAGTGTTGTTAGTATCTGTAGATTGCTGTAGTATGAGGTGGTGTGTGGAAAAGCTGTGGTTTCTGTAGAAACAAATAGAGACTTGGCTTTCTGAGAATCGCAGCGGGTATTTCTGACAGTTTATTAGAGATGGCAGCGTGTTCTTTTGGGAAAGGTATTTGCACTCCTTGGAGGAAAAGCATGATAAACAAAGCATTCTGTTAGAGTAGAACAGTTACGTTTTATTTGTCTGTTTTTTCTTCTCTATCATGCCTGGCCCTGTAAGTACACCTCCAAGTACTTCCTGTGTATCTCAGTTGAACTCTCAGCTGTTTTCCATCCTAGGTTGCTTCTTCCAGGTACAATTCAGAGAGTTCAATGAGAGAGAAAAAGATGTATAAGAGCAGAGTGGCTTAGAGAGCAGCTGTTGCAGTAAAGAAAGAGATTAATAAATAGTAATCTTACAGAAGATCCATGAGCTATGCGCCTGAAAATAGTGGTTTGGTGTCTAAGCTGTAACAATACAAAGAGGAAGTTGTATTTTTTTATCACAATATTCAGATAATGTTCATGACTATGACCTGGAAAAAACCAAAACAAAACAAAACAGGATTTCAGAGGCAAAGACTCTTTCCAAATGTAATGAATTCAGATTTCCTAGGTTCCATGCCAGAAGGTTTCTAGAGGGGACACTAAATTAGGAATGGGATCAGTAATCACCTTATGAGCTGTTGTTAATAGAAACAGCTCTGAGGTCAGCAGATATTCCAAACTGCTCTGGCCCTTCTGGTCAAACCCTGTCCCCTGCAGACAACACTCAAACAGCATCCACCCTGTTATCTGTGGATGATGTCACTTTATGATAATTCACAGACTCTTTTGTTTTAGCACATCCTGATATTGATCAGTTTTCATTGTGATACAAATCCCTAGTTAGGACTTACTATAAGCCTTCCTCATCCCCCTTTTTAAATAAACCTGTGGGGTTTATGAAAGTTTAACATGCATTTCATTCTCCAGTGTGTGGAGGCAGTTTATGATGAAAGGCATGAAGGGATCAAATTCCTATCTTTGGCTGACATGTTCAGTAGTATCAGGAACCCCCTGTGCATCTGTCTCTAGGACTCATGAGTGACTTCTGGATGTAATATGAGATTCCCACATTCCTGCTGAAATACCTGCTGAAGGAGCCCACATCAGTTAGCTTCCTATTTGCTGCACTGATAGAATCTGGTCATTTCTGCATTGTCTACTTTGAGTCTTCCATGGACAGGGTCTTGTTCAGGTTTTATCTTCTTAGTCCTGTACCAATTTTTGTCAAGAGGACTTTAATATTCTGATTGTATATATTCGTGTCATAAGCCTGTCCTTGGACAAGGAAGGTTAAAGTAATTGTACCAAAGAAAATACTGGGTACTATTATCAAAAGAGACTGGCTTTCAGGAAGCCAAACATGTACGTGTGAGTGATTTCCTTGAGAACAGTTGTTTTAAGTCCAAACTAACCTCAGAAAGTTAAATTCTTAGAAATGGCATGACTTCAAATATTCTCTTCAGTTCTGGTCAGTGTTTTCCAATGCTTGACATGCCCTGTCCTTTCCCACTTGCCTTGATGGTTGCTGTCAACATACCTCTGAACACTGTGTTTGCATCTCTGGCTGTTGTTGGTCCCTCAATGCACGCACTCTTCTCTTGCATCTGTAACAATGTTATCTCACTGTGCGGAAGTAATGTTATCTGACAGGATGGAGACTTCTAAGTTGGTTTCCTTTCTAGCAGGGTTCTGGATTCTTTCCCACTTTTGTGGTTTCCAAGATGTGATCTAGTATGTCTCTGCAGATATTTAGTCATGAATTATTTTTCGTTAAACCATTGCCTTCCAAATGTTTTTGCTACAATCATTGTAATGAACTGACAGATGGGTGTCTGATCTTTAGTAGATATAATGAAGATTTATTTTCTAAATTTCTAGGACAAGCCAAGGGTATCATACAGAAAAAAAAAGCAAATAAACAAACATGAAGATACTTGGGCTTGATTCAAACAATGGCATCTATTTCTTTGGATATAACCTTCCTTCTAAACCATGTGGACAGTCTAGGTGTACAGTACATCCCGAGCTTCTGTCAGCATGTGTCTGTCTTATAATAAACATTTGTTACCTTTGGTGGTAGCTATCCTCTGGGTCTGTTACTTCACTTTCTGTAGATCTCTATTCTTTTGCTTGTGTTGTAGCTTCCTGCCCCTTTTCTGTATTAAAGGGGTGGTGCTTAGGGAGTTGCTCTAATGTCAAATCTAGCTATGTCTCTATAGATTGCTGTTATTTAGTTACTTCTGCTTTTTATTTATTTATTTTGAAATGCTGAGGATAGAACTCAGGGCATTGAACACCCTAAGTAAATGTTCAACCTCTGTAATACCTCCCAAATCCTTTGTTTTTATTTTAAAATTAGTAACAAGCAAACATAGCAAAATTAACATGAAATAATTGGCCTCTCTGTCTAAAATCTACAGAGGCTGAAAAGCCACTGCTGGGTATCCACTGATGCATGCTGAATACTTTGGTTTATAAATTGGCTCTATACCCAGAATGAATAGTACAAGCAAATCATAAAAATAAAATGTACCAAACCACCAACTGACATTATGGAAATAAGATACTGGATAGCCAAAACTCCACAGTGTATCAATTAGCAGATTTTAGTAGTTGACAGGGAATATTCTTGGTTCTGGAAAAAAAACATCCTACATGGTTCACAGATTATTTCTCTTATATTAAAAAAAAAAGAGTCTACAATACTGGCTGTATGTATGGGGTAAGTCCAGATAACATAGTAAAGTTTAATCAATATAGTTGGATACTTTTGTAGGTAGAAGTTGGTCCAAGAGATCCTAATAAGTTATTATACTTCTTTTCTTTTCTTCAGATGCCCATAGGAATATCAAGGTTGTAAGTCCTCACACCTCTTACTACACAGAGGCACACACACATACTACATGAATGCACACATATACACACAGCATCCACACACACAAGCATCTACACCTGGAAGGTATGTTGAAAATAAACTTTGATCATCTGATTCTTTCAAGTAAGATATCACATGATGGCTGACCCTTATGTGTGGACATCATAAATGACAGTGAGAATGTTGAAATTGTCAGTTTACAGACTGGAGATATCGATGGAACATGTTTATGCCAGCTGGAATCATAAGGGTCTGGGCTTGAGCACACGATGTGTTTGGATTTGACAGGCAGGGTTCAAAGTTTGGCTCTGACATTTGTTAGCCCATTGACTTTTTTTCCAATTTTTATTAGGTATTTATTTCATTTATATTTTAAATGCTATCTCCAAAGTCCCCTATACCCTCCCCCCACTCACCTACCCACCCAGTTCCCTTTCTTGGCCCTGGTGTTCCCCTGTACTGGGGCATATAAAGTTTTCAAGACCAAGGGGCCTCTCTTCCCAATGATGGCTGACTAGGCCATCTTCTGCTACATATGCAGCTAGTGACACGAGCTCTGGGGATACTGGTTAGTTCATATTGTTGTTCCACCTATAGGGTTGCAGACCCCTTTAGCTCCTTGTGTACTTTCTCTAGCTCCTCCATTGGGGGCCCTGTGTTCCATCCAATAGCTGAGTGTGAGCATCCACTTCTGTGTTTGCCAGGCACTGGCATAGCCTCACAAGAGACAGTGATATCATGGTCCTTTCAGCAAAATCTTGCTGGTGTATGCAATAGTGTCTGTGTTTGGTGGCTGATTATGGGATGGATCCCTAGGTGGGGCAGTTTTTGGATGGTCCATTCTTTCGTCTCAGCTCCAAACTTTGTCTCTGTAACCCCCTTCCATGGGAGTTTTGTTCCCAATTCTAAGAAGGGGCGAAGTCTCCATATTTTGGTCTTCCTTCTTCTTGAGTTTCATGTGTTTTACAAATTGTATCTTGGGTATTGTAGGTTTCAGGGCTAATATCCACTTATCAGTGAGTGCATATTATGAGAGTTCTTTTGTGATTGGGTTACCTCACTCAGGATGATACCCTCCAGATCCATCCAATTGCTGAGGAATTTCTTAAATTCATTGTTTTTAATAGCTGAGTAGTATTCCACTGTGTAAATGTACCACATTTTCTGTATCCATTCCTCTGTTGAGGGATATCTGGGTTCTTTCCAGCTTCTGGCTATTATAAATAAGGCTGCTATGAACATAGTGGAGCATGTGTTCTTATTACCAGTTGGAACATCTTCTGGATATATGCCCAGCAGAGGTATTGTTGTATCTGCTGGTAGTACTATTTCCAATTTTCTGAGGAACCGCCAGACTGATTTCCAGAGTGTTTTTACAAGCTTGCAGTCCCACCAACAATGGAGGAGTGTTCCTCTTTCTCCACATCTTCACCAGCATCTGCTGTCACCTGAATTTTTGATCTTAGCCATTCTGACTGGTGTAAGGTGGAATCTCAAGGTTGTTTTGATTTGCATTTCCCTGATGATTAAGGTTGTTGAACATTTTTTCAGGTGTTTCTCAGCCATTTGATATTCCTCAGTTGAGAATTCTTTGTTTAGTTCTGTGCCCCATTTTTAATGGGATTATTTGGTTTTCTGGAGTATGTCTTCTTGAGTTCTTTATATATAATGGATATTAGTTTCCCATATCTTATTTAGGATTGGTAAAGATCCTTTCCCAATCTGTTGGTGGCCTTTTTGTCTTATTGACAGTGTCTTTTTGCCTTACAGAAGCTTTGCAATTTTATGAGGTCCCATTTGTCAATTCTCGATTTTACAGCACAAGCCTTTACAGTTCTATTCAGGAATTTTTTCCCTGTGCCCATATCTTCGAGCTTTTCCCCCACTTTCTCCTCTATAAATTTCAGTGTGTCTGGTTTTATGTGGAGTTCCTTGATCCACTTAGACTTGAGCTTTGTACAAGGAGATAAGAATGGATCAATTCTCATTTTTCTACATGATAACAGCCAGTTGTGCCAGCACCATTTGTTGAAAATGCAGTCTTTTTTCCACTGGATCGTTTTAGCTCCCTTGTCAAAGATCAAGTGACCATAGGTGTGTGGGTTCATTTCTGGGCCTTCAATTCTGTTCCATGGGTCTACCTGTAGCCCATTGACTTTTGTGAAGGCTTTGTCCTTTCTGAAATGTATTTTCCTCATTTTGATAATGAAAAGATTATATACCTATAATAATGGCTGTAAGAATAAAGAGTAATGCATGAAACTGTAGTTTCTTTCACTTACAATAGCAGTAAACATGGCTGGACAGCGATCTGCTTGATGGGTAGATTCCCAGCTACAGAGGTGGTTTGTTCTCAGAAATTCCAACCAACTGAGGCAACGAAGAGTTTTTGTTTAGGTTTAGAAAAGAAGGAAATGCATTTATTTCTTGTACAGAAGATAAGAAGTCTTCCTGAAAATGTATGTTGTCTGCCTGGGCAATTTGGGTTTTGTGAAAAATAGAAAGTAGGTAGGTAAGTAAGTAAATAAATAAATAAATAAAAATTGCAGAAAAGCCAGATAACTTTTGCAAGAGCAGACAAAACAAAAGGAACATTAAGTCTAGTTGTATAAGATGTTTTGTTGGGGGAGGGGGCGAAGGGCGCTGGTGTTCAGCAGCAGAAGCACCTGCTGCTAAGCCTGATGAGCTGAGTTTGATTCCCATAACCAATGAAAGAATCAGTTCCCACAAGTTGTTTTCTGACCGTCAAATGCATGACTTGGCACTTGCATGTGCACAAATAAATAAATAAATAAATATAATTTAAAAAATTCTGAGATGTCCTTTAAGGATCATTTTATTTGGTTAGTTGAAGACATTGTCTCTACCACTTTTACTTTTGATCACTTTGGAGTCAGGCAGATTTTATTATCTGTGTTGCCCTTACAAAGTTCCTAGATTTTCAAAAGCTTTGACTCCTTGATCATAGAATGTGTTTCAGATTTCACGTTTGCCAGTATTGTTCTGAAACTCATATAGCTGAAACCCCTAGCCTAATATCTGGATCCCTGTAGAACTGATTTTTAAAAAATGATGCCTTTCTCTTCCTTCAGCATCAAAAGGACCCCTTCTTGACATTAACTTCAAATTCTGAGAGGTGCAGAGGCATGACAGAGCCATGCAGGATGGTGACTACCTGGCGCTGATCTGCTCCCTGCCTGCTTTTTATGTTTGAAGGAGAGGGGAGACAAACAAGGTAAAGGCAGAGATGTGTTTTCAACCATTTGGCATTAGTAGCTGATATGAGGTTCATTGTCTTAGTTTTGATAAGTATCTTAGAATTTTTATTTAATTTTATTTTTTAAACATGAAAGCCTCTATGTCCTTCAGGGTCAATGTACAGGACAAAGAGAAGAGAAGCACAGAATTCAACATTAACTCTGACATTTATTTGTTGGCATTCCTGTCAGGGTTTCTATAAATTTGCAAACCACCTTAGTTTGTCCTCCTGTGTTAGGTTTCTACTATTACTGTGACAAATTGCCAGGGATTTAGCTGCATACATAGTACTAGCTTAGTATATAGTTCTATAGGTTGGAAGTTTGACATAGGTCTCTGTGGATCAAAACAAAAGTGTTTAGAGGATGTGTTAATTTCTGAATATTGCACAGAAGAACTGTTTCCTTTTTCATTCAGCTATTGGCAGAATTCAGTTCTTAGCTGTTTTAAGACTCAGGTTCCCTATTTTTTCTTTTTTTGATGACTGTATTGCTTATGATTAAAAGACAGCCTGTTCTTCTCTGCTCTAACCTTCTGACATTACTTCTACTCTTTTTTTTCTCTTGTATTCAATTTCTAAGAAGTTCTGATATTAGATTTGTCCCAAATAGAAAATCTTAGATAATATTTCAATCTCAAGGCCCTTATCTTAATTACATCAACACAGCCCCTTTGTCACTAGGCTAACAGATTTGGTGATTTCAGGATTCAGATGTGGGTGTATGTTAAGTGGCGACATGATTCTGCTGACCATACCCAGAGACAGGCCAGGGCAAAGAGGGAGTGTAAACTCAAAGAAGTCTCTAGGATTTGCTGATTTCATGCCATGTAGCTGAAATGTCCTGGGAGCAGCAAAGCAAAGCAAATAAAATATAGCATGTAACAAATTAAAATACCTAAAAGGCAGAAGGCAGGAAACAAAAATAGACCTTCTAGTACCTAGCCACAGGTTCTGCTAACTACAGTTTAAATTATTCTTTAAGAGAATTTTTGACAGATTGGTAAATTGCAACCCACACAGCCTTAATTAGTTTTGTCATATTTCTGATTCATGTGTGTTGCTTGGGTCTTTTCCACTTCACAGGTTTAATTCTTCATTGGTTCTTCGTTCAGTCGATCTCCCAAGAAAACTAAAGAAAGACCAGAGCAATATTCTTTTCTTTTCCATTTCCATGCAGACTGTGCTTTTTAGGTGGTTTTATCTAGGCACACAGAGATCAAATAGGCAGTGCTCACTTAGGATAACATTATAGAGTGGTAGCTGAGAAATAGAAAGCAATGGGCAGAGAAAATAATGAAATAATATAAAAGTATAGTTAAGTAGATCTGGCGCACAAACTCTAAAACCTAACTCTTCAGTATATTCTTTTCCTTTAAAGCTGGTCTAGAGACAGCTGGGGTGTCCGGGACTGCTAGGTACTCAGGAAGGCAGTCAGAGAAAAGGACAAATCCAGAGAACATTTTTTCAATGCTGGAAACCTGAGACTGCCAAAACCCACTTTTATAAGTTAAAACTTTATTAACAATGTTATCCCTAAAAGCTAGTTATCATAGTGCTGAAAGGTGTTATGTATGCTACTAGAAAAGAAAAGTAGCCATCAGTCTTACTAAGTTGTTCACCCTATGAGCTACAGCTGCAACCAGACTTACAAGATATGCTTACTGGTGTGATAGTGGTATAGCTGTAGTAGGACTAACCAACCAGCTTCTGACTGGATTTAAAGCCAGTTTTGCACTATGAAACCCACACCTTCCACCATTATTGGGCCAAGAACCTATGTCTAGACTGATCACAGACACCTAAAAAGAACCTACTAATATATTCTTCTATATGGAAGTAGTAATAAACCAACTCATAATGATGGAGTGACTTTTTAAAGAAGACGGGTATTTAGATCTACATCTTTGTAGTGCTGTGCATTTCCATTAGTGTGTTTTTGGTTGCTGTTGTTGTTGAGTCATTTTCTACCCACCAAATAACTGAAATATTAACCTCTGCAATGTGGTGGCTGTTGTGAACATCTTGGTGACCAGATATCAGCATGGAAGGTTTTCAAGGACAGAGAATGTCTGAAGCTCACATTCCCAGGTGCAGTGACATTTAGGCTGAACCTTCAGCAATCTGGGTACTTCTCTTGTTAAATGTCCAGTATCAAGAAAACTGAAAGAGGGAACAGAAGCCCTCTTTTCAATTCTAGAAGAAAGGTTCTGCTTCTCGCTGGTGTCTTCATGGGCTAGAGTAAGCTTCAATGGATAGTAAAGAGAGTGACTAATGTTCCTATTTCCATCCCTGGAATTCTGTGCAACTTGCCTAATAGCAGAAGTCATCTCACATGGCAGTTTTTCCAAGGCATGGAGCTCCATGCTGCTATATACATGTACTGGCTAGCTTTGTGTCAACTTGACACAGCTGGAGTTATCACAGAGAAAGGAGCTTCAGTTGGGGAAATGCCCCCATGAGATCCAGTTGTGGGGCATTTCCTCAATTAGTGATCAAGGGGGAGAGGCCCTTTGTGGGTGGGACTATCTCTGGGCTGATAGTCTTGGATTCTATAAGAAAGCAGGCTGAGCAAGCCAGGGGAGGCAAGCCAGTAAAGAACATCCCTCCATGGCCTCTGCATCAGCTCCTGCTTNCTGACCTGCTTGAGTTCCAGTCCTGAATCTTTTGGTGATCAATAGCAGTATCGAAATGTAAGCCGAATAAACCCTTTCCTCCCCAACTCACTTCTTGGTCATGATGTATGTGCAGGAATAGAAACCCTGACTAAGACAATACATGATTCACCAAAATTAAATTAGATATTTTGGTCTCAATCATAAAACTCAGCTGTTTTGTTTTGTTCCTGGACATGATCCACTGGTGCCATGTTTCTGGGTGGTTGTAAAAGTGCATCTGTATTTATCATTTTGGCATCAATACTTGCTAATATTACCTGCCCTCATAGACACACATTTCAGTCACACAAGGTCAATCACATTACCGGAGATGATTCCTGATTTAATGAAGAAGTCAGTCACAATGACCATTTAATAGCAGCTCTATATGTTGATTTTCTGATTTCAGGTAAATTTTGCCTTTCTTTTTCACTTCCTATAGGACTTTAAAGAAATCCAATTGTGAATGAGAAGAGAAGACAGGTTTGAGCCCACCATAATGGTACCCCTCTCAGTCACCATGGACCAAGTAAACAAATTCTTATTCTTTTACTTTTTCAATTCTACATTTTATAGAGTAAAAAGAGAGAAAAAATCTGGGGTGATGACAGTGTCATTCCCATCAATCTGCCAAGCAACTTCTATCCCAGAGTTGTAAATACGAGTCATACTTCAGAAATCTTACTTCACACGGGAAGAAGAGACAGTCTGTAGAAGCTTATTATTTCCTAGGCTGTGTTGAATATTTTATTCTTAGGTGCAGAGTCTGAGATAAGTGGCATTAAAGACTAGGGATTGTCACACTTCTGTGTGATATGAGTGTTTGGCCTGCATGTATATCTGTGAACCTCATGCATGAAATGCTCACAAGCCAAAAGAGGGTTTCAGAATCTCTGGACCTGGGGTAGCAGACAGTTGTTATCCATTATATAGATGCTAGGAATTGAACCCAGGTCCTTTGGAAGAGGAGCCAGTGCTCTTAACTGCAGACCCATCTCTCTACTTTCTGATCCTCAGATATTTTTCTGAATCTAGGGTAGCTCGAAAAATGATCATGTCACCATTTTATCTGGTATCTCTACTAATAGGTTAATTTCACCTACAGTCTTGTATAATGAAGTATTAGATGCTTCTATTATAGAACCCAGAGTTAGATTCTATGTTGATACATTATTTTGTGAGATACTACTCCTTATATCCCTTGCCTCATAGACACTTCATTTCCGTTCTTAATTGCCTACTGCTTTGCTTCAATATTTTCTCAGAGTTGCATATTTTATCTTTTATTAAGAAGGCCCATGTACATGAAGGAACACTGGATCAATTTCTGACTATTTTACTGAGGACCTTTTGCTGTGGAAAAATGTTGGATTGCTTCCCAGCTTTCTGATTATATTCAGGTCTCCGAATCAAATACCAAGAAGGCATTCCTTCCCCCATATTTTAGAAGATGTCTTTTTTTCTTCTTCTTCATATTAAAGTACAGTGATTTTTTGATGGAAGCCTTAGTAGAATTTTCTCAAGTCAGCTTTATCTGCATTAAAATGAGAGTCTATTATTCTCAGGTTTTAGCAGTAGTTTGTATGACTCCATTTACCATGCTGTACATTCATGTTTTCTACGTTCTCATCTATATCTTAGTTAAAGGTTGAGAGAGGATGCTCTGGGAGCTATTGCCAACCATCACTTAAACCAGAGGTTCATCATCTCTCCTTACTTCAAAGGCTTAGATACCTCTTCATTACACTTTTCTTCCTGTATTGACTTTTGCATGGTAGAAATAGAATCATTCTGATAGCTATTTGAATATAATTATTGATGATTGAAATGCTGCTCAGCTTAGGGAGATGGTAAAGGCAAAATGTGCTTCTCTAAAAAAATACAAAATAAAGATGGTCATACATGTTTCATTAGTAAGCATCACTACCAAGGCCATTTTAAGAGCTTTATTGGTGCTGAAGGGTGCCATTCATCTTTATCTACCTCCTTTATATGCCAGGAGTTCCCAAGAAGGATAGGATCTGAGAGGTCAGGTATTTTCCACAAAAGTTTGTATGTCACACGACACTTCTACAAAAGCAGATATGTTGATGTTGACTTGTATAATCTCTCTGGAAGAAAGGATGTGAGCCAGTGCCTTAGACATATAGGTAGAGGGAACTCTGAGTTAGTAAGAGTGAGGAGTTTGTGTCTCTATTAAGATGTGAAGAACTGGGGCCTGGAGAGATGGCTCATACAGTAAAGTAAACCTGAGTTTGATTCCCCAGCACTTATCTAAGAGCCAGACATAGAGACATGTGTCTATAATTTCAGTGTTCAGTAAGCAGAGACAAAAGAACCCCTGTGACTTGGAGGTTACTTAGTCTAGGCAAATTGTCAAGTTTGAGTTGTAAGAAAAGGCCCTGTCTAATAAAGGGGAGGAGCAATTGAAGATTATACCAAATTTTGATCTTTGACAATGACATGCAAATGCACAGAGCACATGCACACATGCGTGCATATATGAACATATACAAACATGCATGAACACACACACATTCATTCAGAAAGAGACAGAGACGTGCCGACAGATAGACAGATATGACAGACAAGTAAACTACTTCCAGATAGAGTGTTGTTTTTCTATAGAAACCAGAGGACAGGAGAAATAGATAGTAGGATGGGAAGGAGAATCTGGTCGAAGAAGATACCTTGAGAGTAGGAAGAAGTTGAGGTTACAAAGACTTTTGGGATATTGAGGCTGGAATGTGGAATGAGGTTGGGAAAACACTGTAAGGATCCAAAGGGAGTTCACTGATCCCAATACAACCTGGGCTGATGCTAGGACAGAGGGTCCTCTCTGAAAACTGACAGTGGGACCTATTGCTGAAGATAACATCAACACAGGTCATTTAACATATAGAGGTTGAGCTGGTGACTGCATGGATCCTTTACCCATACAGTCTAGACATTTTTTGGCATGGGAAGGTACTCTGAGGCTGAAAGAGAAACCTGGACACCAACCCAGCCATAAAACCTTTGACCTACAATCTATCCTGTCTACAAGGTGTGCTTGGGCAATCCTGGCACAGAACTTGTGGGAGTGGCCAACCAATGTCTGGTTTAACTTTGAGGCCCATGCCTTAAGAGGGAGCCCATGCCCTACAATGCCTAGATGGCAAGGAGCTAAAGACTAGACAGCCCAGAGATGTATAGTAGGACCAAACATTACTAGGTATAGAAAAAATAAAACTAAATTAAAAAATTCATGACTGCCCTCTGAAAGCCCCAACAAGCAGCTGAAAAAGTCAAATGCAGACATTTGCACCCAACCAATGGACAGAGAAGCAGCTGATCCCTGTTGTTAAATCAGGGAAGGCTGAAAGAAGCTGAGGAGAAGGGCAATTCTGTAGAAGGATCAGCCATCTCAATTAATCTGGACCCCTGAGATATCTCAAACACTGGACCACCAAACAGATGGCATATACCATCTGATATGAGGCCCCAACACATGTACAATAGAGGACTTCCGGGTTTGTTTTCATTCTGAGATGATGCACCTAACCCTCAAGAGACTGGAGGCCCCAGGAGTTTAGAGGTCAGGTAGGGTGGGGAGTGGAGGCATCCACATTGAGAGGAGGTGTGGGATGTGGAGCAGACAGAGGGTGGATTGGGGGATATGGAGTACGGAGTGTAAAAAAGAAGTTAATTTAAAAAATCAATGAAATAAGTCTTAATGCTATTCTGCCTTACTCTAAAATTGGTACCTGGTCCAGCCATAATCAGAGAGGCTTACTTTGAGAGCAGATAGGAACAGTTCAGAGACACCCAGCCAGACATTATGTAGAGACAGAGTAGACTGGGTCTAAACTGGGTCCCTCCCCTCCGAGCTTGGGAAACCTTGGGGAGAAAAGATTGTAGGAGTCAGAGGGGATGGAGGACCCCAGTGGAACATAACCCACAGAATCAACTGAGCAGGGCTCATGTGGCTTCACAGAGACCGAAGCTGCAAACAAGGGGCTTGCCATTGTCTGCTTCAGGTCCTCCATGTATTTGTTATGGCTGTTTGGTGTTTTTGTGGGACTCGTAAGAGTGAGGACAGTGTGACTCTGATTCATTTTTCAGAAGAATATTTTATTTATTTACAATTGAATGTTGTACCCTTTCTCTGTCCCTCCTCCACAAGTCCCCCACTCCATTCGCCCTCCCCTTTGCCTCTAAGAGGAGCTCTACCACCCACCTACACACTCTCACCTCACTCCTCTAGTATCCCCCTTCTCTGAGGCATCACGTCTCCATGGGACCAAGCACATTCCCCCCACAAAAGCCAGACAAGGACTACTGTGTGTATACCCTTCAGTTGGTGGCTTAGTCCCTGGGAGCTTTGAGAGATCTGGTTAGTTAATAGTGTTGCTCTTCTTGTGGGCTTACAATACCTTTCAGCTCCTTCAGTCTTTCCCCTAGATCATCAATAGTGATCCCTGCACTCAAGTCAATGGTTGGCCCTAAGTGTCTGCATCTGTATCAGTCAGAGCCTCTCGGAGGACAGCCATGCCAGGCTCCTGTCTGCAAGCACAACATGGCCTCGGCAATAGTGTCAGGGTTTGATGCCTGCACATGGAATGGATCCCAAGTTGGGGTGGTCTCCTCTAGATGGTCTTTTCTTCAGTCTTTGCTCTGTTTTTGTCTCTTCATTTCCTTTAGAGAGGAACAATTTTGGGTTAAAAATTTTGAGATGGGTAGGTAGACCCATCCCTCAACTGAGAGCCCTGTCTCTCTACTGGAGTTGGTCTCTTTGAGTTCCATCTTCCCACTGTTGGGTATTTTATCTAATGTCACCCTCATTGGGTCCTGGGAGCTTCTCACATCACTGGTATCTGGAATTTTCTAGAGGTCCCACCTGTCCCCCACCCCACAATGCTACATATTTCTATTCATTCTCCTTGCTCTCTGAGCTTTTCTACTGTCTCCCCCCATATATGATCCTGGCCCTCTTTTTTCCTCTTCCTCCTCTTCCTCTTCGTCCTCCTCCTCCCCACTCCCACCCAAGTCCCTCTCTCCCTCTGCCTCCCATGATTATTTTGTTCTCCCTTTTAATTGGGATTCAAGCATCCACACTTGGACTTTCTTTCTTGTTGAGCTTCATATGGTCTGTGAGTTGTATCATAGGTATTCTGAACTTTTTGGCTGATATCCACTTATCAGTGAGTAGATATCATGTATGTCTTTTGGGGTCTACCTTATCTCAATCAGGATGATATATTTCTAGGCATATCTATCCACATGCCTGCAAAATTCATGATGTCCTCATTTTTTTAACAGCTGGATACTATTCCAATGTGTAAAAGAACCAAATTTTCTGTATCCATTCTTCCATTGAGGGACATCTGGGAAGTTTCCAGCTTCAGGCTATTATAAATAAAGCCACTATGAACATAGTGGTTCACATATCTTTGTGATATGGTAGAACATCTTTTGGGTACATGCCCAGGAGTGATATAGATGGGTCTTCAGGTAGAACGATTTCTAATTTTCTGAGGAACTGCCAGATGGATTTCCATCAGATTGGTTGTACTAGTATGCAATTCCACCAACAATGGAGGAGTGGGGTCCTCTTTCTCCACACCCTCCCTCACCAGCATCTGCGGTTGCCTGAGTTTTTGACCTTAGCCTTTCTGATTAGTGTAGGGTGGTATCTCATGGTCATTTTGATTTGCATTTTCCTGATGACTAAGGATATTCAACATTCCTTTAAGTGCTTCTTAGACATTTGAGATTGCTCAGTTAAGAATTTTCTGTTTAACTCTGTATTCTATTTTTTTAATTGGATTATTTGGCTTTCTGGAATCTAACTTTTTGTGTTCTTTGTACATTTTGGATATTAACACTCTATCGGACATAGGGTGAATGAAGATCTTTTCCCAATCTGTAGGTTGATGTTTTGTCTTGTTAACAGTGTCCTTTGCCTTACAGAAGCTTTTCAGTTTAATAAGGTTCCATTTGTCATTTGTTGATCTTAGAACTTGAGCCATTGGTCATCTGTTCAGGACATGTTCCCTCATGCTAATGTGCTTGAGGCTATTTCCCATTTTCTCTTCTATTAGTTTCAATGTATCTGGTCTTATGTGGAGGTCCTTGATCCACTTGGACTTGAACTTTGTATAAGGTGGAAAAATATGGATCAATTTGCATTCTTCTACATGCTGACTGCCAGTTAGACAAGTATCATTTGTTGAAGATGCTTTCTTTTATCCACTCTATGGTTTAAGCATCTTTGTCAAAGATCAATTGACCATAGGTATGTGGGGATTTTTCCGTCTCTTTAAATCTATTCCATCAACCTGTCTGTCTGTACAAACACTATTCATTTTTTTTATCACTATTGTTTTTAGTATAGCTGGAGATCTGGGATGGTGACTTCCCCGAGAACTTCTCTTATTGTTGAGAATCGTTTGGGCTATCTTGAGTTTTTCGTTTTTCTGTATAAACAGGAGAATTGCTCTTTTCATGTCTGTGAAGAATTGTTCTGGAATTTTGATGGGGATTGCATTGAATCTGTAGATTGTTTTTGGTAAGATGGCCATTTTTACTATGCTAATCTTACTGATCCATGAGGATGGGGGTCTTTCCCTCTTCTGAGGTCTTCAATTTCTTTCATTAGGAACTTGAAGTTCCTGTCATAGAGATCTTTCACTTGTTTGGTTAGAGTTGCAGGAAGATATTTCATATTATGTATGACTATTGTGAAGAGTGTTGCTTCCTTAATTTCATTCTCAGGCCATTTATCCTTTGTATGAAGGAAGGCTACTGATTTGTTTGAGTAAATTTTATATCCAGCTACTTTGCTGAAGTTGTTTTTTCAGGTGTAGGAGTTCTCTGGTAGAATTTTTAGAATTGCTTATGTATATTATTATATCATCCACAAATAGTGATACCTAGATTTTTCCAGGGATGTAGGGATATTTCAATATATAGAAATCCATCACCATAATCCACTATATAAACAAACTCAAGGAAAAAAATCACATAATCATTTCATTAGATGCTGAAAAAGCCTTTGACAAAATGCAGCACTTCATTTGAAAAATCTTGGAGAGATCAGGAATTCAAGGCACATACCTAAACATAATGAAAGCAATATATGGCAAACCAACATCAAATTAAATATAGAGAAACTTAAAACAATACCATTAAAATCAGGGCCAAGACAAGGCTTCCCACTTTCTCCCTCTCTATTGAATATGCTACTCAATGTTCTAGCTAGAGAAATGAAAGGACTCTGACTCTTATGCCTACTCTTGGGACTCTTTGTCTTCCATGAGTTGCCTTTTCCAGTCCTGATATGACTTCTTGCCTTATCTTTTTGTATCTTGTTTCACTGTATTTGGTTGTTGTCTGTTAGAGGCCTGCTCTTTCCTGAAGGGAGATGGAAGGGAGGTGGATCTAGGGGAGAAAGAAATTGGGGGAGAGTAGCTGGGAGGAGTTTAGGGAGGAGAAACTGTGGTTAGGGAATATTGTATGTGAGAAGAACCAACTTTCAATTTTTAAAATTTTTTATTAGATATTTTCTTTATTTACATTTCAAATGCTATCCCGAAAGTTCCCTATACCTTCCCCCTGCCCCTGCTCCC
>NC_034597.1:27743361-27756242 GCF_900095145.1 Mus pahari | reverse complement strand
CACTTATGTATACCATCATATCATCTGCAAATAATGATATTTTGACTTCTTCCTTACCAATTTGTATCCCCTTGATCTCCTTTTGTTGTCGGATTTCTCTGGCTAGGACTTCAAGTACTATATTGAATGGGTAGGGAGAAAGTGGGCAGCCTTGTCTAGTCCCTGATTTTTAAAAAGTGTGTGAAGATAGGACAAAAAATATTCATATGGCAGAGAGAAAGTGTTACAGGAATGGTGAGTGCTGCTTCTGGAGAGAGCAGGTTGTATTTAAAAGAGAAGGGCATGAGGGCCAGACAGAGCCTGCTAATAACAAAGAGGAGTATGTGAGAAGGAAAGTTGAACAGGGAAAAATGACTGTGAGTGGAACTGACCACAGAAGAAGCTTTGTAAGTTAAGAACATAATCAGCATACAAGCAACAAAGGGAGAAAAATAATATTGATAACTTAAAAATCAATAATGTTTTAATTACATTTTATTGATAAAATATGGTGAAAACTAATTTTCTCTTAACTTCTTGGCACAGCTCCTCATTTGGACGTTCTGAAAGTGGAGGAGGAGGGAGGAGGGAGTGGGTCCTTCATTTATAGAGAGTGTTGTGAAAGAGAGTATCAGTATCTTGGCCTAAATGTCCTAAGTATATTGTTGATTATTGTTCTTGGGCCTCTATGACACATTTTATGTGTTGTAAAGTAAACTCACAGGACTTTCAGGATCAGGTCTATTATCTATGGAGTTTGTCATTAGGAACATTTATACTAGGATCTGAGATAACCTCAACCAATGGGAAGACCCTTAATTCTGACCCTTAAGTCTTAAGACCTTAAGTCTGACCCTTAATTCATGAGCTGGTGATCAATTCCCTGCCTGTCCCAGTTTGATATTCAGGAGAAACCAGCGCTACTTGTTCTGATAGGACACTCCTTCTAACTTGAAAATAAACCAGTTTATGATACCTACCTATCTTGGGCATGAGGCTAGCTAGTTATTTGCTCCTTTCTGGGGCTTGTAGTGACTACAGCAACAGTGGCTTCATTCGTCAGATTTGAGCCACTTGTAACTTGTGACAGAGAGATGGATAGCTCCAGCGACAGATGCTGTCCCTAAGGAAGTCATCCTTTCATTAGGCTGTCTTCCATGCCTTCCCCCCACCCTACCAATCTGTCGTGCTTACCATGCACTGGGCTATGAAAGCATTTGTGCACATACAACTCTCCCTCTGCTTTCTAAAACAAGATAAGTCTGAAGAAAGAGTCCTAGTCATATTTCACTGAAGTGTTTTGCTAAATTAATTATAGGCAACTATAATTCATTATGTTTTCAATTAACAATTAATTATGTACAAGAGAGAGAAATGTTTCATTGAGATGAAGAAACAACATGTATCATTTGTAGTGTGGTGTTTTCCTCTCACTCTATGGGGAAAAGAATTTATGGGCTACAAACTGCATGAGCCAGCTTTGTTCTGGAAAACACAAATCCAGTTAGGTCCACAGTTATAATGACAGTCTGAAGTCAGGCAGCTGGGGTCATTTACTTGGAAGATTTAGGACCAGGGCACCACTTTCCCACAGTAGCCGAAAGTTCTATGCAGGTAAATTATTCAGTTATAACAGGGACCTCAAACTACTTCACTCCCTCAGCCAGCAAAGGTTGTGGGAAAGCTCTAGTGTTCAAAGAGACAAGGAGACAAAGGCCAACCAAAGTGGGTCCTCTGCTGCTCTTGGATGCTCTGAGTTTGTAAGGGAACATGGATGCACAGAGGTTCTCAGAAGACTGTGAAGATATCTCTTGTTCTATACTAGAAGCTTCCATTGGTGGTCTTAGGGGGAAGATGGAAAGTGCCCTCAAACTGAGCACAGTAGAGTTCCTCTTTCTGGGTGAGCTGAACTATTTTGCTAGAATAGTGTCCCCTCCCTCATCCTTCTTAGTGGAGTTGCACATTTCTCAGCTTTGCCTCCTTCCCCTCACTCTAGAATCAAGGTCTGAACATCATTTTCAACAAATGATGCAGTCTTTCTTTGAGAACCCACAATGTGTTCAGGAAATCTGGTAAGGAGCATAATACTCACTGAGAAATAGTAGATATAGGTTCTCCTTCCTGTGCTTACTGTTATTATTACTATAAACAACTACTATGCTTCTGTTTCTTGTCCTGAGCAGGTACAGCAATATAAATTGCTTTATATGTATCTCCTAATTAATATAACAATTACATGGGTTTCATGCCGCTATTGTTCCCATTTTACAGAAGGGGCTGTTAAAGCTAGAGCAGCTGAGTTTTCATGCAACATAATATAGTTGTTAAGCAGTGGGGCCAGAATTCACATCTGACCAGCCTACTATGTGGTATTTTACTCTTTAAATCTGTGGGGAATTCAAAGCTGTAGAGAAGACCATGAGGAAGAGCTGAGGAGGAAACAGATCTAGAGAAAGTAGAGGTGCTATGCTGTGAATACAGAATCAAGTTCTTTCTGGAGTCAGAAGTATATGCGTGTTCAGACTGGATGTCTACCCCTTCCCCTTGGAAATGTCCAGTGTGTATGAGGAAACAGGGGCTGAAGGTGTCAGGCACTGATGTGGACATTGCCTGGAACTGATGGACAGAGCAGGACAATGAAATGAAACAACACATTTAAGTCTGAGTGATGAGCACTAGTCTTTATCCTCTGACATCTCCACTGGCTGAACTCTTTCATGCTGGTTTCTGAGATTCAGACCACTTCAAGCTTTACAAATCTTCGAAATGGGTAATTTGTGTATTGGTCCCTTTTTTGAAACCTCCACCAAAGTCAATTCTAATGACTTGTAATGAAACACTGTAAACTCAGAGGCTCAAAACACATATTTTTTGTGACCTTTCATATTTCCTGGAGTTGCCTGGTCTCATTGGGGATTTTCACAGGGTATTGTCATATTGTAGTCTGGGGTGGTTGAATTATATAAGAACATTCAGCTGAATGGGAGAGGTCTCTTGCTGGTCTGGATACTAATTTTGGTTGATTTCTGAGAGCTGGGATAGGCAGTTAATATGAGTGGCTTCATAAAGTCTTAGAAGCCAGGTGTGAAATCTTTACCCTCCCAGGGCAAGGGCTTTCACACCCAAGCCATGTTTCTAATTAGGGAGTTCCACTCTAGCTAACCTTCTCATGAATAATGCAATATTCTAGTTCCTCCTTAAACCACAGCCTGACCTACTTCCTAAACCATTGTAAATTCCTATATATGGGAGTAACTCAGCTTTTAGTCTAAGTGATTGTATGTGGGGACTTTCTCCTAATAAGTAATGTAGTCTGCCATCCATAACTATAATAAGAATTCTAAACTTACTTTGCTAAGCTTGCCCTGAGATTTCTAACTCTATATANTNGATAGTAATGCCTGATTTCTTTCACTTTCTCTCTTAAAATACTAGAGGCAATTCTGAATGTTACTGAATAGGTAACATTTTTACTGAATTCCAAGCCCAGGGTCAGCTCAAGGACTACCTAGGGCACTGGTGAAGGTCAAGAAGCAAAGTTCGATTTTGCTTAGGTATTTGGCAAGCCATTGCTTGGAGGTACCTATAATAAAACTGTACTGAAAGAAAGCACACAGATCCATTCACAAGGACCAGTTTGGATCGTTCATTATACTGGATGTCACAGTTCTAGGAGACTAAGTTTCCGTGAACTTTTCTCCTGGGGACTGTGTCCAAGCTTTTGGGCCTGTCACGCGAGTCACTACTGGAGTAGGTGTAGCACAGCATCACAAGGTCCTATAAGAAAAAGTGTCCTTCCTCTGGGTCTGACTCAAGAAGAAATAGTCTTCAGGCAGGAAGATCTAATAGAGTCTCAGCAAGAAGCACACAACACAGATTAACCATACTGAAACAGCTAGGAGTCTTGCAGGACTGAAAGAGCCAATGCCTGAGTGACAAGGAAGTTTGGATGACAGTACAAGGTAATCCAGATAGCTTCTTCCATGTCACAGTCAGATATAAGGCCAGCTAGATTTTCCTCCAACTGCTCTTGATTCTACATTCTCTGCATTGCAGCATGAGGTGCCCTGTAGATCCAATTTCGGGCAATCTGGAGCTTTCTCTGCTACCCTAAATTTTGCAGATTTGTGTTCCACATTTTGCTGAGATGGAGTGTGGGGTAGAACTTGGGTGCTATAGCAGAGAGGGATGAGCTGACGACCAACACCTGACTCAGGGAGACCAAGTTTCTTGGTCCATTTGGGCTGAAAGACAGCATTTATCAGGGGCTCCTGCTGGCTGGCTGTGGTGCTTTGAAGACTTGCTAAGAGCAAACAGACCAGAATCCCACAGAGCCTTAGTGAAAATATTTCCCTAACAAAGAAGCTCAAGTTGGCTAAGCCTGGCCTGTGATTACTAAATCCTGATGACCAGGGAGAGGCAGTTACTTTAAGTGAAATTTCCTTCTTTCCTAGTTAGGTCAAATATCTCTACATAGTTATTGATTACTTTGATTTTCTCTTCTATTAACTTATTAATCATTTATTTTCTATTGGGTGGTAATTTTCCTATTACAAATTTGTAGATTTTCATATATTATAGATATCAACTCTTTACCATATATCTGCTATAAATATTTTCCCAAAGTCTGTCCTTTATTAACTATATTAAAATTAAAATCAAATCCATTAAAGTTTGATAATTTAATCTGATATATTTTAATCCAATTTTTAATTTTTATTAAACTAATAAATTTGTTTTAAAATATACAACTCAGTATTGACATTTTTTAAGTCATCAAAAAATTTATAATAGTTAAATGCCTCTTAAATATACCTGATATATTCTGAAGCTAAAAGTAATATGCACTCAACAAGTTTTAAAAATCTATTTGGAACATTAAACACTATAGAAGTAGAAAAAAAATTTCATATGAAGTCATTTATGAAAGGAAATTATGACAGGTTTCTGATTAGACAGAAACTGTTCTGTTTCCAAGGGGGACTATGCAGTATAACTGTGGCTTCATAGTGTTCCTTCTGTTTCTACTTTGTGGAATAATTTGAAGAGTATTGGTATTAAGTCTGCTTTGAAGGTCTGATAGAATTCTGCACTAAATTCATCTGGTCCTGGGCTTTTCTTGGTTGGGAAACTTTAATGACTGCTTCTATATCTTTAGGGGTTATAGGACTATTTAGATGGTTTATCTGATCCTGATTTAACTTAGGTATTAGGTATCTGTCTAGAAAATTGTCCATTTCATCTAGATTTTCCAATTTTGTTGAATATAGGCTTCTGTAGTAGGATCTAATGTTTTTTTCGAATTTCCTCAGTTTCTGTTGTTATATCTCCCTGTTCTGATCTTGTTAATTTGGATATTGTCTCTGTGACCTCTGGTTAGTCTGGCTAAAAGGTTTATCTATCTTGTTGATTTTCTCAAAGAACCAGCTCCTGCTTTTGTTGATTCTTTGGATAGTTCTTTTGGTTTCTACTTGATTGATTTAAGTCCCAAGTTTGATTACTTCCTGCTGCCTACTCCTCTTGGATGTTTTTCTTCTTTTTGTTCTAGAGCTTTCAGGTGTGCTCTTAAGTAGGTAGTTTATCCTCTCTCCAGTTTCTTTTGGGAGGCACTCAAAGCTGAGTTTTCCTCTTAGCACTGATTTCATTGTGTCCCACAAGTTTGGATATGTTGTGCCTTCATTTTCATTAAATTCTAAAAACTCTTTAGTTTGTTTTTTTTCTTGACCAAGTTATCATTGTGTAGGGTGTTGTTCAGCTTCCATGTATATGTGGGCTTTCTGTTGTTTTTATTGCTATTGAAGACCAGCCTTAGTCCATGGCGATCTGATAGGATGCATGGGATTATTTCAATCTTGTATCTGTTGAGGCCTGCTTTGTGACCAATTATATGGTCACTTTTGGAGAAGGTACCATGAGGTGCTGAGAAGAAGGTATTTTCTTTTGTTTTAGGATGAAATGTTCTATAGATATTTGTTAAATACATCTGGCCCATGACTTCTGTTAGTTTCAATGTGTCTTCATTTAGTTTGTGTTTCCATAATCTGTTCATTGATGAGAGTGAGGTATTGAAGTCTCCCACTATTATTGTGTGACATGCAATGTGTTTTCAACTTTAGTAAAGTTTCTTTTATGAATGTGAGTGTCCTTCATTTGGAGCATAGATGTTCAGAATTGAGAGTACTTCTTGGTAGATTTTTTCCTTTGATGAGTGTGACGTGTCCTTCCTTATCATTTTTGATAACTTTTGGTTGAAATTTGCTTTTATTTGATATTAGAATAGCTACTCTAGCGTGCTTCTTGGAAAACTATTTTTTCAGTCCTTTACTTGGAGCTAGTGTCTTTCTTTGACACTGGAGTATGTTTCCTGTATGCAGCAAAATGCTTAGTCCTGTTTATGTATCCTGTCTATTTGTCTATGTCCTTTTATTGGGGGAATTCAGTTCATTGATGTTAAGAGATATTAAGGAAAAGTGATTGTTGTTTTTTGTTATTTTTTTATGTTATTTTTATGTTTGTGTGGCTATCTTCTTTTGGATCTGTTGAAAGAAGATTACTATCTTGCTTTTCTAGGATGTAGTTTCCCTCCTTGTATTGGTATTTTCCATCTATGATCCTTTGTAGGGTGCAATTTGTGGAAAGATATTGTGTAAATTTTTTTTCATGGAATATGTTGGCTTCTCTATCTACGGTAATTGAGAGTTTTGTGGGTATAGAAATCTAGGCTGGTATTTGTGTTCTCTTAGGCTCTGTATAACATCTGCCCAGGATCTTCTGGATTTCATTGTCTCAGAAGTCTGGTGTAATTATGATAGGTCTGCCTTTATATGTTACTTTTCTCTTATTGCTTTTAATATTCTTTCTTTGTTTTGTGCAATTGGTGTTTTGACTATTATGTTACAGGAGGATTTTCTTTTCTGGTTCAATCTGTTTGGAGTTCTGTAGGCCTCTTGTATGTTTATGGGCATCTCTTTCTTTAGCTTAGGGAAGTTTTTTTCTATAACTTGTTGAAGATGTTTACTAGACTTTTAAGTTGAGAATTTTCACTCTCTTCTATACCTATTATCCTTAGGTTTGGTCTTCTCATTGTGTCCTGGATTTCCTGAATGTTTTGGATTAGGACCTTTTTGCTTTTTGTACTTTCTTTGACTGTTGTGTCAGTGTTTTTATGGTATCTTCTGTACCTGAGATTCTCTCTTCTATCTCTCTGTTGGTGATGCTTGCATCTATGACTCCTTATCTCTTTCCTAGGTTTTGTATCTCCAGGTTTGTCTCCCTTTGTAATTTCTTTATTAATTCTACTTCCATTTTTAGATCTTGGATGGTTTTGTTCAATTCTGCCACCTGTTTGGTTGTGTTTTCCTGCAATTCTTTAAGGGATTTTTGTGTTTCCTCTTTAAAGGCTTCTACTTGTTTACCTGTGTTCCCCTGTATTTCTTCAGGAGATCTATTTTTCTACTTCTTAATGTCCTCTATCATCATCATGAGATGTGATTTTAAATCATAGTCTTGATTTTATGGTATATTGGGGTATCCAGGGCTCACTGTGGGTATAGAAACCTGGGCTGGCATTTGTGTTCTCTTAGGCTTTGTAAAACATCTGCCCAGGATCTTCTGGATTTCATTGTCTCAGAAGTCTGGTGTAATTATGATAGGTCTGCCTTTATATGTTACTTTTCTCTTATTGCTTTTAATATTCTTTCTTTGTTTTGTGCACTTGTTGTTTTGGGTGGGAGAACTGGGTTCTGATGATGCCAAGTAGCTTTGGTTTCTGTTGCTTATGTTCTCGTCCTTGCCTCTTGCCATCTGGATATCTCTGGTCTTAGCTGGTCTTGTTGTCTTTTACTGTGACTTATCCCTCCTGCATGCCTGTGTGTCAGAAGTCCTGGGAGACCAGTCGTCTCTGGGAGAAATTTGGGTATGGACAGCTGTGGCCCAGAGTCAGGTCCAGGGTGCAGATGGAAACCAGAAGGATCATGTCCCTGGCTCTTCCTTGGTTCCTGTGTCCTGATGGCTCAGGGCGGGGGTCCCTCTTAGGCCAGGAATTTGAGCAGAAGTGGTGGTCTCATTTGTGCTCACAGGTGAGTCAGCACTCTTGGGAGAACAGCTCTCTCCCCATGGCATTTGTGTATGGCGTGCTGTCACACAGGATCTGCTCCAGGATCTACATAGGATCAGCTCCCGGTGCAGATGGAAACTGGAAAGGATTATGTCCCAGGCTGCTCCTTGGTTCCTGTGTTCTGAGGGCTCCTGGCAGGTCACTTGAAGCAGAAGTGGTGGTCTTACCTGTGTTCACAGGTGTGTCCAAAATCCTGGGAGACAAGTGCTCTCATGGTCATATTTAGGTAAGGAGCATTGTGTCTCAGGATCAGCTCCAGGCACTGTGGCACAGCTTAATCCAAAAACTTTAAATGTGTCCCTAATTTATCCTAGTTGCTTTGCACTGGCCAGTCTAGAAAATGCTATGAGGCTTTTTTTAAAATCATATTCATTCACTTCTTCTTTCCTTTTTCCTTTCTTTCTTCCTTATGTCCCCCCCTTTTCAACCCTTCTTTCCCTCTGTCTTCCTCCTCTTTATCTTCTTCCACCTCCTCCTCCTCTCCTTTTATTCTGACTCTCCTCTTCCTCCTCTTCTTCCTTTTCCTCCTCTTCCTTCACTTCCTCTTCTTCTATTCTCTTCCTCCCCTTTCTCCTCCTCTTTATTTTTCCATGTTCTTTCTTGAATCTTGGTCTTATGTACACTAGAGTCAGGAGTTGTCTTGGTACTGGCCTGAGTAGAACTTAACACCTGTTTTGTGCTCTAGAGTTGCTAGCTCCTCCTCCTCCTCCTCCTCCTCCTTTTTCTACTTCTTCTTCCACTGTACAATAATGTTTGAAAGAGTTAAACAAAGAGCTAATTGTTGAACAAAACACATTTCCTTTCTCCAAAGTAGACATCCCTATGTGAAGATTCAGAGATTTTCCCTGAGAATATAATTCTAACTGCACCTCTACATACTCTTAGAAAAATTATTACAGAGAAACAGATTCGTACATATAATTTATGGAGTGACCATGATCTCAGGCATCTGAAAGGTACAGTTGTATTTAGGGCATTGATCTGTAAGTGAAATGAATTGTAATTCATTTATAATTTATGGTAATCACCAAATATATTTCCCTAAGGTACATAAAGTTAGTCATTACTGGTATGAAACAATTGAGAAACATATATATTGGTCTCTGTTCTTGGTTCCTAACCCGGAGTTTCTAAAACCACACAGGTTGGGGTGGTAGGAAAAACTTTTTTCATAATATTTTGTCTTTTCATTCCAGTTTCCCACATTCCTTTTACTTAATACATGATGATGATGATGATGATGATGATGATGATGATGATGGTGGTGGTGGTGGTGTCTTAGTCAGGGTTTCTATTCCTGCACACACATCATGACCAAGAAGCAAGTTGGGGAGGAAAGGGTATATTCAGCTTACACTTCCATACTGCTGTTCATCAACAAGGAAGTCAGGACTGGAACTCAAGCAGATCAGGAAGCCGATGCTGATGCAGAGGCCTTGGAGAGATGTTACTTACTGGCTTGCTTCCACTGGCTTACTCAACCTGCTCTCTTATAGAACCCAAGACTACCAGCCCAGAGATGGCACCACCCACAAGGGGACCTCCCCCCTTGATCACTAATTGAGAAAATGTCTTACAGCTGGATCTCTTGGAGGCATTTCCCTAACTGAAGGTCCTTTCTCTGTGATAACTCCAGCTGTGTCAAGTTGACAAAAAAACTAGCCAGAACAGATGGTGATGGTGATAGTGATGATGATAAATTATTATTACTATTGTAAATGTGGGGCTATAGCAGCATATTAAGGGAGGTATGCATATGCACAGGTATGGAAGTGGGAAGACAATTTTCAGGAGCTGGTTCTCTCCTTCTACTGTGGGATCTAGGGATTGAATTCACATTGTTGTGCTTTTCCAGAAAATTCTGTACTCACTCACTAGGCCATGCCACTGGGCCTGAACTTTGTGAATTTCCAAATGATGTGATCTTTTGACATGGCTTTTATCTACCTTGGAATTTCTTGGTTGATAGAATCACCTTTTCTAGTGTTATTGCTCCTGTTACGTGTCTGCAAAGTTTTAGGGAAGATATTGCCAGGTAAAATAATAGTATGCTTAGGTTTTTGGAGCTGTCAGCCCCACTCCATGACATGGGTAAAGGAAAGGAGATGAAGACAAAGTTGATGATCAGTGGCTAGCAATGTCAATCACACATGTCTACATAATGGAAATTCTACAGAACTATAGGGAATAGAGTTTGGAGAGCTTCTAGACTGCTGAACAAGAAAGCAAGAGTGCCTGCTGTAGTATGCCCCACCCCCCGAAGAAAGCATGGGCATTCTCCACCTCTGCTTACACACCTTGCCCTACAGTGGTTCTTTTATCTGCTGGTCCACCTGCACTGCACTGTTGTATAATATCTCCTAGAATAAATGGATACATTGTAATACATGTCCTATAAGATGCTTTAGCCAATTAGTCATGCCTAAGGAAGGGATCCTGGAAACCCCTAGTACACGGCTAAGTGTCACAGACTCTGGAGACCCTAGTGACTCAAAGTTGGGATTGATATCTGAATTTGACCAATCTTGTGGTATGAATGAAAAGTGGTAAGTAACTTTATTCCCAGGTAGTCCTAATCTGGAATTATATTATAAGACACTCATCTACAGTCTAACTGGAGTGGTTTTTTAGCATATATAGAAAAACCTACACATAGTCTAGTGACCAAGGTATAATATTCTAAATTGAGAACCTTGTGTTATATTTATCTTGAGCATGTGAGAAAATTTACAGTCATGCTATTGATTAGTTTAAATTATAGTTTGTTTAAGTATTTTGATTAAGACTGGCAACAAATTATACACGATGTTTTTGGTTTAGGACAAAGTTTAAAATCAAGTAGAAGAAAGTTTCAAAATTAGTACCTTTTACATGCTAGCAGAAGCATTAAGTATGATAGGGATAGGGGCTAAGAGAGATTGACCATAAGTAAGGAAAAATATCACAATAATGGTAGCATATTCATCAGCTTTCCATTGCTTTGAAAAAAATGCCTGCAAAAACGACTTCAAGGAGGAAAGGTATATTTTGGCTCACAGTTTTAGAACATGCTTGCTTAGCTCCATGGTATTTAGGCAAGAAAGGAGGTCAAGACATCCCCTTCAAAGACATGTCTCTTGTGACCTACTTTCTCAAGTGAGGCTCTGCCGTTCAACAGCTCACTCAGCTATGAACCCATCAAAGCATCGGTCTTTTGATAAAGAAGATTGATCCAATCACAATCTAGGAACATGGCGTGTATAGACAGTATTTGCCAAGTTCCCATCATGTATCACACAGTCCTAAGCACTGTCAACACATTCTTTTGTTCACTTTTGCCACAACTGTGTATGATTCAACTGTATTTCTGTTTCTCATTCCATTAGGGTAAATGAAACACTGAGTGATAACATGAGTTTCTCAATACAAAAAGGAAAGAAATATCCAAGCAAGAGGCCAAACCCTCATGTAACTGATCCGAGCACTGGGCTCTGGGCTGTTACCTCAATAAGGCAGCATCCATGCTGTATGTCACAGAGTGGAGCATGTCCAGAAATGTTAGCTTCCTGACACTGGAGAAAACAGGAATCAGATATCCTGGCAATGGGGCAGGCAGAGCTTGTTCTGTTCCCATCCACTAGCAATGCTAATGATTCTAAAATTGCTGGAAATGGGCAGTCTATTCTGGCCTAGGAACAGGAAGAAAAATCGATGAGATAGAGTCCAGGGACACCTAGATATATGAAATATTACTTTGGAAAGGTGAATATTTAAAAATCATTTGTTATATGATTGATTATTCTAAAACACTGACTTTAGTAAACTTTGGAAAGCCAAAACAAAGTTAGATCTCAACTTCACAGATTATTTAATTATGTGTAATGAAAAATGCTAAAGAAAATCTTTAAGGAGTAATAAAGAGCTTTGAGATGAGATACTTTAACAGTCTGGCGACAGGCAAAGTATTTTTAACCTAAATAGAACACTTAAAAGTTGTATGGAAAGAAAACCACCTGCCGACTTGCAATATATAATTTGAACCACCTGTGGTGACAAAGAATTAGACATATAGTTAAATGTTTTTTAAATAAAATGCATAAATATACAATCATTTCTATCTAAATACTAAGCATAGAATTAATATCCCAATATGTCCCTATAGGTTCTTATAATTGCTCCAAGCAGGACATAAATGAGTATAAATAGTACATGATAGATATTCAAGCAAAAGAAATGTAAGTGACTAATGTATACTTGCAGAAATATAAGGAAACTTTAGTAATGACAAGGAGTACTTGAGTTAATACAAGAAGGTAACATGGATTACCTCTCACAAAGCTGAGTTAAAAACAGAATCAGTGCAATTTGGGTATACCCGTGAATGAAGGAATGTGGCAAAAGACAAAAGAAGAAAGATGTATTAGATTTCCCAGCACCTTATCAGGTTTGGGAAACTGCTTTTCTTTCTTTCTTTTTTAACTTATTATTTTATTTTATTAGATATTTTCTTTATTTACATTTCAAATGCTATCCCAAAAGTTCCCTATACCCTCTCCCGACCCCAGCTCCCCTACCCACCCACTCCCACTTCTTGGCTCTGGCATTCCCCTGTGCTGGGTCATTTAAAGTTTGCAAGACCAAGGGCCTTTTCTTCCCAATGATGGTCGACTAGGCCATCTTCTACTACATATGCAGCTAGAGACATGATCTCAGGGGTACTAGTTAGTTCATATTGTTATTTCATCTATAGGGTTGTAGCCCCCTTCAGCTCCTTGGGTAATTTCTCTAGCTCCTCCATTGGGGGCCC
>NC_034597.1:27721660-27743350 GCF_900095145.1 Mus pahari | reverse complement strand
TTTGTGTGGTTTAGGTATCAGAGTAATTGTGGCTTCATAGAATGAATTGGGTAGAGTACCTTCTATTTCTATGTTGTGGAATAGTTTGAGGAGAGTTGGAATTAGGTCTTCTTTGAATGTCTGATAGAACTCTGCACTAAACCCATCTGGTCCTGGGCTTTTTTTTGGTTGGGAGACTATTGATGATTGCTTCTATTTCTTTAGTGGAAATGGGACTGTTTAGAATGTTAATCTGATCCTGATTTGACTTTGGAACCTGGTATCTGTCTAGGAATTTGGGAAACTGCTTTTCAATCAAGCCCCAGAGACTAGAATATTTTCACAGAGCCTCATCAACCATAGAAAGCAAGACGTTCAAAGTGAAGACTAAGTTGTTTTAATTTTATTAAAAGTTTAAATTTGGAGTAATGGTAGTGCTAAAACCAACCCTATATATTTCCCTATGTTTCCTGATCGGAACCATTTTGCAGCATCAATTAAGATCCAGAACTTCCTTCAGCTATGGATGCCTCCTGCCTTGTGGCCTTGTGTACCTACCTGGCTCCCTCCTGTCTCAACAGTCTCTGCTCCATGTCTGCTAAGGGGTATTGGAGAAATGTCATACAGTACAATTCCACACCATTTGTGGTTGACTGTCTTGACTCAGGAACTTCTCTGTGCATCCATAGGTTCTCTTCTTTATTTTGCAGTAGCCTTCCATCTCAGAACCCTCTGAGCTTTGTCCTCAGACCATGCTTATTAATTTTGAAATAATTCTTTAAGTCTGCTACTTTTCTTTCTCCTTCTAGGGTGGCAGAGACACAGATATCTATCATCTTTCATAGTACTAGTTATTAATAAAATCAGGGTTTGGGACAGGTACACATTCTGCCATTAAGCTTCCACATAATCCCACATGTGATAACTTCTGTCCTATAGTTGACTGATTATTTCATTTGTTGTTTTATTCTTCTAACCCTATTCATTCATGTTCTTTTAAAATGTAAGTTTAAAATTATGAATTAATATATTTATCCCCTCTAACATTTCATTTGATGATTCTTTGTATTCTTTGTGCAGTTATTTTCCCCTGAGGAGAGCACCACAGTGTCACCACGGCTCACCACAGTGTCAAGAATAAGAATCTTATCTAACAAGATTCCCTTATGATAACAATCAGAAATAGTGGGAAAACTTGTCCATTACACCTGACAATACGAATGTCTAGGTACTTCACTCTTTCTGCAAGGAGTGTGATAAAGATGTTCGGTTAGAGTAGAATAGTGATTTTTTCCACTTTGTTAGTTTACCTTTTCCTCCTCTTTTTAATGAAAATTACAATTTTATTAGATAATTAAAATTATAAATGTAAATATCTATGTGTGGTAGATTGAATGAGGAATGTCCTTCAGATGTTGTTCACATTCTTGAACTTGGTAGACTGACCTCTCTGAGGATGTGTAAACCATTTCTTGCTGAAGCATTGTCATTACAGATGTCTTATAGTTTGTGTCAAGTAATTCTAATATCTCCACCATCTTGGTATCTTCATCTATTTACTGTCTTTTTTTTTCTATAATAAAAGTCTGTATCACACAGTCTTTGGTATGACTTTTTTTTTAATATTGAAAATTGGACATCTGGATCATTTTATAATTTTGTATTTTGTTCCAACAACCCTTTAGTTGGTCCTTGTCATGCTGTACATGGTAAGATGTTGCATACTATAGTTGATGCTAAGTTGAGGTAAAAAGTATACGTTCTTTGCTCAGTCTCTGTCTCTAATGAGGTGTTCCAGTGCCAAGGGGTTTACACTGGGCCTTGGAACATACTATCCTGGCTGGAAGACAGAGAAATACTTCTGTAGTGTTGTCTGCATGAACCGGTAACATAGATGTTTATTATCATTACAAGTACCATATATTTTACATAATTATATGTGCTGTACTGTTATAAAAATAAAACCGTCAGTGAAGTAGTGTGCTTATGCCAGCATTATAATAAGTACATGAATGTGTGTTTCTCTGTTCCATCATGATAGCAACAATTTCACTGGCTGGTAGGAATTATCAGCATCACTATAATTTTATGGAGCCACCATCACTTATGGATAAAAACATAATTTGTATTTTCTCTATGTATGCCTATAATAGATGATATTGATTTTATATGCTGCATTTCATGTATCTATTTGTAAGATAACAGTTACCTTATCAATATACTTATTCGTTTACTCAGTTATTTGCTCCTAATATTCATTGCATCATTAATTTAATTGACAAATAACACCAACTGAAAAAAAAAGCCTATCTATGTAGAAACAGTTAAATAAAGGTCAACTTGTCCACAATATTTATTGCTAACTGCCTGTGTAATTAAGTTAATTTGGATATATAACCACTATGAAGCAGAAACAAGAACTACTAAATGCAGCTATATTTTCCTGTTTGTCTGTGGCAACAGAATTCATCTATAGCAGCTCTATATATTTAGATTTATATGTGGAGAATACAAATATACTGGTTTGTGAGTCCTAGATGAGAAGAAAATGCAAGTGACAAAACAAGGCTAGACGTCTGGAAGAGAGTACTACAGTAAGATGTTCTTCACCATAGAAACAGCACACGTGATTCAGTTCTTTTCCCACCGAAATATGCAGAGCTGTATAGAGACACAGGATGTGAGAACCAAAGCAACATGTTAGTGTTGGTGATTTCAGATTTCATTTTTATCTTTTCTTTTATGAATCACTCAAGATGTTTACTGTAAAAATATAGAATCATAATACTGGGTAAAATTTTATAATACAAAGCTTAAAAATAAAAGCAAAAAGTAATAAGAGCAAGTCCAGCCTAAGAATCAGTCTAGCTTTTTGCAAATCTTCCTCTATTGAAGTTTTTTAAATGAAAAAAAAAAAAGTAAATTAAATAAATTACAGAAACTTAATTGAGTATTCAAAATTAAAGAGGAAATTTTCCAGCAGCTTAGGAAATGAAGATAGTATTAATTCTTCTCAATGAATCTTCTAAAATAGTCCCGGGGAATCACTGTGGGCAAGGATAATATAGTGTTAATTGTAAGAAGCAGAATGAAAGAGATGTCTTTGTTGTGGTCATATTGGGAAGAATTACAAAGACAAGACAAGGAGTGACCCTCCTGTTGCCCCTGACCAAGTTCATCTTCAGGGTTCTGACATGTGGCTAAGATTTAAATAAAAGAGACAGAAACTGGAATAGACAGCAACTTGCAAAACTCAACATCCCAAACCAAGTGGGATCAGCACCTAACATTCTCAGCTCCAGTCTTCTCTTCATGTCCCTCCTCGGCCTGCTCCCAGCGTTTTAATCTTTTCTTAACACACTCTCCCAGTAAGATCCCCTTGGAATGTTTTATTTCAAGGGAACAAAGGTCTCTTAGAATGCATCAGCTCTGGCTGGGCTTGATGGTTAGGTACTTACACCCCCGCCACTGTTTGCTTTATCATCTCAAATATTTCTGTTTGTTTTTTTCTTACACTCTGATTATAGTTTCTCTCGCTTTGCTTTTCCTAGTTACTCCTCACTTCCCGTCCCACACAGATCCACCACCTTTCTTTCTCTCACCAGAAAACAGGCTTTTAAGACTTAATAATTAAATAATAAAATAAAACAAAAATTAACACATTGGAATAGGGTAAAACAAACAGAAGGAAAAAAGCCCAAGAAGAGGAACAAGAAGCTTAGACAGACACAGAAACTCAATTTGTTTACACACTCAGGAACTCCATAAAACACTGAAAAGGAAACTAGAACATACTGACAAAGGACGTATAAAATAGGAAGAAAGAAGAAAAATATAAATTAAGGAAAGGAAAATAAAAATAAAATAATAAAATTTGAACAAGACAGAAGAAAAATCTCCGACAAAATAATTCAAGACAAGGAACCCCCAAAGATGCCATTGGGTTCACTTTCTGTTGACCATCTACCACTGAGCATCCAATCTACCCTTAAGAGTACTTCATTTCCCCCAATGAAACACCCTTGGAGAAAACTAAATTTTCATTGGCAAATAGTTATCAGTTGATGATTGCTTCATTTGCATTCAGTTCAATCTGTCAGCACAGGAGGTACTGCAGAGAAGTTGAGTTCAGTTTTGTTCAGTTCATGCAGAGAGGCCATTGAAGCCAGAGAATAAAAAGGAACCAGTAGACTAGAACATATTGCCAGAGTTAGTTTGAGGTCAAGCAGAGCAATTCAATGAGAGGGTGAGAGAATCCGGATTGAACCAGTCAGCTTGGAGGGGTGTTTGAAGCAGAACAGTTGAGTTGAACCAGGCAGCCAGAGTTCAGAAACAATTAGAAAGGGTGAACTTGTTTTGCAGTAAGCCTCCAAGATGACAATTGTATCAGGTGAATAAATGTTACTTTTATAGGCACCCTTGAAGAGAGAAGTAGTTGTGTCTGGACTGGTGATTACATTTCTCCCTTGGAGGCAGAGTAGCTTCCTGTACCAAAGGCACTAGCATCTAGAGGTAAAGGCTCTTTTTAGGCACCAGTTCAACTTCTCCATGTTCAATGAGTTGGGTAAGTATAGTCTTAGCAACAGACTGGGTTGTTTGGGGGTTCTTGTGGGACTCCTTAACCAACAACTCAATTAGATATAATCCAATTACGGTACTGGAAGCACCATTTTGTAACAAGAGATGGCCAGGTGGGGCCCTGTCTCCCCCCATTATTTGGTGAGTTCATTAAATCTCCTTCATATATGTTAGGAAACTTGTAATTAGGTTTACATACTACCTGTCAAGTGGCACTTGATTTTCACTATTACTCCATATTCTTCCATTGTTCTTCACTTATCTCCCCTTCTTTACTTGATACTCCCATTCCAGTCTCCTTCTTGCCACCTGAATCCATCCATATTTCCTGTTTCTAGGGAGATCTATCTGACACTGGATAGATGCTTATTCCACATTTAACCTGTGTGGTTCTGTGGATTGTAGTTTGGTTATCATTTACTTAACAGCTAATATACATATATAAGCAAAAACATGCCATGTTGGCTTTATGACTATGGGTCACCTCACTCAGGATGAATTTTTCTGATTCCATTCATTTATTTATGAATTTTATGCCTTTTAATGGCAAGGTAATATTCCATTGTTTAAATATACAACATTTTTGTTATTCATTTATTTGTTGAATGAAATCTAGTCTACTTTTATTTTCAGGCTACTATGAATAAAGCAGCAGTAAACACACATGAGCAAGCATCTTTGTGCTATAATGAATTATCATTTGGTATGAGCAGAAGAGTGGTATAGATGGATCTTGAGGTAGATCAATTTCCAGATTCCTGAAGAACTGCCACACTGGTTTTCTTAGTAGCTATACAAGTATGCACTTCCACCAGAAGTGGAGGAGTGTTCCTCTTGCTCCATAACCTCACCAACATGAGCTGTTACTTGTTATATTTGATCTAAGCTATTCTTAAGGGTACAAGATGGAATCTCAATGTAGTTTTGATTTTTATTTCCCTGATGGCTAAAGGAATGGCACATTTCTTTAAATGTTTTTCAGCCATTTTGTTTCCTCTTTTGATAATTCTCTGTTTAAATATGTACCCTTGTTTTTAATTGAGTTATTTGTTTTCTGGATATGTAGTTCTTTAAGTTTTTATGTATTTTGGATATTATCCCTCTATCAGATGTGTAGTTGCTAAAAATAATTTTCACATTCTAGAGATTGTTGCTTTAACTCAATGACGGTATCATTTGTCTTACAGAAACTTTTTACCCTCATGAGGTTCCATTTATTAATTGTTGATCTTAATGCCTACACTATCAATGTTCTGCTAAGAAAGTTTTCTTCTGTGTCAACCTGTTCAAGAATATTTTTTCTCTTTCCATTCTATCAGATGCAATGTATCTGGTTGTATTTTGAGGCCTTTGGCCTCTTAAACTTGAATTTTGTACAGGTTTTAAGTATGGGTACATTTGGATTCCTCACCCATTCCATTTGACCAGCATCATTTGTTGAAATTTCTGTCTTTTTTCCATTGTGTATGGCTGGCTTCTTTATAGAAATCAGGCACTGATATGTGTGTGTATTTATGTCTGTGTCTTCAATTCAATTCCACTGATAAACATGCCTGTTTTTATGCCAAGACCATGTTTTTATCATTATAGCTCTGTAGTACAATTTGAGGTCAGGGAGGGTGGTACCTCTAGCAATTCTTTATTATTTAGTGCTGCAGACGGACTTTACTTGGGTCCCCGATCTGTGTGGAATGGGTCTTTGGTTTCAGGTGAGAGAGGATTCGGCGAATGTGGGGTGACAAACAGACGCGGACACAAGGGAGTGTGGTATCTGAATGCAAATTGTCAAATTGAGCATCAGACTATTTATACAGAAGAAAATAGGGAAGTTACACAAAACAGAGGAATGCAAACATGGAAGGGCTGGTAGGAACCAACTGGGATAAAATTCAATGTTAACAGCTGGGATCAAAAAGAGCTCCACCTAAAGTCAGCTCAAAGTCAGTAGCTGGTGACAAGGGTTTCATGCCCTTGCCATAGTTCCTTTAGTCCACCTCTCCCTAGGCCATTGTAAATACTTGTGTATGGGTGTAACTCAGCTACCTATGGTTCTAAGTATCTACCCTGGTTCCTCTTTAGATCACAAACTTCCTTCTTCCTAGAGAATGGTAAATTCCTGTGTAGGGCAGTGATTTAGCTACTTCCACCCAGGGTCAGATCAAGGACTGACTGTCTAGGATCTAACTTGGCTATGTATTAAGGGAAAGCACATGGATCTGTTTTCCAACTAAAGCAAGGACATTGGAGCATTCATTACACAAAATGCCACCATTCGAGGAGACTAAGTTTCCTTGAACTTTTTGCCTTGGGACAGCACCCAGTTTTTTGGGGCCTGTTGTGCTTGTCACTACTGGAAAATGTAGCAATTTAGGATTGTTTTTTAGCTATCCTGAGCTTTTATATTTCTATATGACTCTGAAAATAGCCCTTTCCAGATCAGTACAGAATCATACTGGAATTTGAATTAGGATTGCATTGATTTTATAGATTGCTTTTGGTAGAATGACTATTTTTACAATAATCATTAGTAAAATTAATCCTACCAATCAATGAACATGGAGATTTTTCTATCTTCTAATCTCTTCAATTTCTTTCTTCAAAATCTTGGAAGTTTTATCATATATGTCTTTTACTTACTTGGTTAAAGAGGCCCCCAAGATATTTGATATTATTTGAGGCTATTGTGAAAGGTGTTTTCCCTGATTTCATTCTCATTCCATTTTATTTTCATTTGTTTAAAGAAAGGCTATTGATTTTGTGAGTGAGTTTTTCTTTCAGCTACTTTGCTGAAATTGTTTATCAATTTCCAGTGAAATATTTAGAGATACTTATAGAAACTATCATGGCATCTGCAAATACTGATATTTTGACTTCTTCCTTTCCAATTTGTATCCCCTCGATTTCTTCTTTTGTCTTATTTATTTATTTTTTATTGCTCTAGCTAAGAGTTTGAAAACTATGTTGAATAGATAGGGAGAGAGTAGGCAACCTTGTCTTGTCCCCTATTTTAGTGGGGTTGCTTTTAGTTCTCTCCATTTAAACCAATATTCCCTAGCAAGACTGATATTGAGTGATCGTGTTGATAGTGTCTGCTTGTTCAAGTCTGATTTGAATGCTCAATCATTGTTCAGAGAAAGATTTACCTTGTTTGTTAGTCCTGCTATAGTTACACACGACAAGGAGCAGGGAGACTCCTCTGAATAGGAGTCAGGGCATGCTAACCAAAGAAAAGGATAAGCAGTATGTCAACATTAAAGATGTTCATGCAGGGGTTAAAGAAGGTGGTGTTTTAGGGCCTGTAGCCTCTGACATGAGTTGTGGTAAGCAGATGAAATCTTCAGTGTCTGTGTATTGTTGATATGAACTCAGGCAGGTCGAGAACTTTAAGGTCTCAGACATATAGGAATACCAAAGCCTTCCCTGCATCAGGCCAGAGAAGTGGCGAAGCCTTCTCTTATTTAGATATGAGTGTTTATGAGCAATTGACCCTTGTGTACTGAAACTCTCAATCATAGCATTCTTTGGGATGACAGCAGCTTCAGACTGTGAACTACAGAAATCTCCCTCAGACATTAGCTAGCCCTATCTTCTTATTTAGTTGTGTATAGTAAACCTACCTCTTTAATTCAGATGCACAAAATAAACATGCTGAGCTTCCAAGTTTCTGGTGGTGGTGGTGATGTATTTCTTTCAGAATATGTGGCCTACCCTGTCCTAACATTTCTGTACATGTGTCTGTATGCCTATCTGTTTTTGGCAAGTCATCACACTCAGGTTTTCAAGCTGTGTAAGACACAGCAGTGATGGTTAATTGCCATCTTCAACTTCACTATATTTAGACTCATTTAAGTGTTGGTATATTTGTTAGAGAATTTCCAGTGAGGATTAACTGATAGGGAAAGTGTAGGTGGTAGTATTGCCTAAGCCTTGAATCAGACAAAACAAGGGATCCAAAAGGAGAAAATGAGTGCCAGAATTCCATTTCTATGTTTCTTTGTATATCATGCTATAACAGACCTCTGCAAACAGACACAATGAGATAAGATAATGCAAAATAATATAAAGTGAATGAATTATAGTATGAATTGAAAAATGTCTCTCCTGGTTCATATTTTCACTACTTTTCTCTGGATTGTGGCACCGAAGTTGTGGAAGCATTAAGAGGTTTGCAAAAGTAGTACAGTGAGAGTTCTCTAAAGGTCAGACGTGTTCCCTGGTTTCTGACATACTCTCTGTTCCTAGTCCATTAGTCTGTGACTCAGCCACAGGCTTCTGCTATCATGCCATTTCAGTCAAAATACACTGAACTCCTCTGGAGCGGCAAGCTAAAATAATTCTATAACTTTCTTTAAGTTGTTTCTGGCAAGTTTTGTGGTCACACTGATGCAAAAGTAGCTGACACAGGTGGGTGCATTGGCATAGGCTTGTAATCTTTGTACTCTAGATACAAAAGAAAGAACATCAATTCAAGGCCAGTCTTGGATACACAGTGAGTTCAAAGGCAGCCTGGGCTAGATGAGACCCTGTCTCAAAAAATTTAACTAACTAAAAAATGAAGATATGTTATAATCTGTCTCAGCAAATGGGATAGATGAGCAGAAGTAAATCAGCTTAAAAGAAGCAAGTCCTTGGAGTAATGTCGCCATTTGCTGACCTTGTACTCTCCTTCCTCAACCTCTATTAGAATAATAAGCATGCATTGCCATGTCTTGGTAGAATTATATTTTTATTTCAACATTAAAGCATCCCTAGGAAATTAGAGATTTGATCCACTATGTTTGTGAGCAGTTCTCTAAGGAAGTAAAATTTCTTTCTTGACATGGAGGGACCCGCCAGTAGAGTCATTGCCACACATCAATGTCATTTGCTACGTCTTCAGAAAATTTCCATAACTGGTTCCTGTTTCCAGTTCTCAGCAATTTAGAGCAATAGTGTTTATTGTTTTTCTTAGTTATAAATCTTTTGGGTAGGTCTACTTCTTGCCTCAGATGGGCAGGTTTCAGATCATATATGCTGTATTCTGAGCTCAGGCAGAATAAGCAGCAAATGCTGGGCAGAGCCCTTTCACACCGAGATGATGCAGGTCAGAGCAACCCAACTAACCATGTTTGCCCGTTTCAGCCTCCATTCCCTTCACATTGTTTAACATCTCCTTGCCCAAAAGAAATCTTATGCTGAACTTGTCACAAACTATAGATTTCCATTTATACATAGGTCACAGTTGGGACTGGGCAGTAAATGCTCCTGACTAATAGTCAAAACATTATTTGTCTTGAGATTTTGTTTGGGAATTTGGTAGGATAATCAGAGTTATAAGATATGTCTCCTTTTATTTTAGAATGAATTTGTTTTCATTGGAATCACAAAAAGTGTTGAACAAAAGTAGAAAAGGAAAAAGGCAGCTGAAGGAGTCTGGAGCCACTCCTAGGTCAATGCTAATTGATATCATCTTGAAGTGATAAAATTAGTATAAAGTTATCACACTCATTTCAAGTTTCCCAAATTTTACATGATCGACACACGCCATTTTTATAAACAAAAATAACACGTGTGAAGGAATAAGCTAAAGAAATAAAGAGAGATGAAAAGGAGAAAGGTGAAAAGAAGAACAAGGGGAATCTTTTGTTCTAGGTTGAAGGAAACATGAACATAGAGTGGATAGTAGCTGTGAGAGCATCATTTTAAATTTATGTAGCTTATAAAGAGAAAATTAATGTTTCAAAAATGTTCATTTTTTCCATGCTAGTTAAATTTTGCAGTCAGGGCATAGGCTAAAGATCACATTTTTTATAAGACATTGATTTTTTTTTTTTTTGGAGGGCAAGGGATAGAAAATCTTTTAAGGAATTAATGTCCATTCTCCATTCCATTAAGAGCATGATGATTTATTGGCTTAAGGAGGGTGACATCCTTCCTCTATGCCTCTTGTCTGATTCCTCCTCTGCAAATGAAGTGCCTGAACGCGATGATTTCTGAGGCTCCTTGAAGATCCGGCTTTCAGTATTTCAAATACTCTAATATTCTTCCTGAAGTTCACCCATCTCCCGGTCTTCCTTTGGAGACCAGCTCACACAGTCTTCCTGTTCACTTGCCCTGGACTGATGTTTCTGTGCTGGCTAGCACAGGACTACTTGCTTATGAGTAGGTCTTTTATTATTGTCTTCCAGTTTTATAGATATGAATGGGATTGTATAACTTTAAAACCCCAAATAATAAAAAGAATGTCTATAGGTTCTCCATTAGTAACCACTCAAGGTGTTTCTCAGAATATTTTCAGTGTCTATGTCTCATGATCTTACTTTATACAATGTTAGTTTTCTATGAGCAATTTAATTATCTTTGGTGGCCAAATGGGATTTAGTATTTAAATCTTTAAATGAATTATATTATGATGACAATGATGATAATTATTACTTTTGTAATTTAGCATTGGCATTGGCCTCAAAGCTTCCTGTATGCTAGGCAAACATTCTATCAACAAGGGGTGTTTCAAGCACCTTATAAATGCTTTGGCCCCAGTGATCTTTCAGATTGTGTAAAGGTTAAATTTAGGGTTTCATGTACAGACCATGTGACTCTGGATAAGCTTTGTTTACCTAGGATATAAAATATAAATACAATATAATATCTATGAAAGTTTACTTGTATTTTATACATTGTTTACATAAATGCTCTAGTTTTGTCCTGAGTATCCCCCATAGGGCCCTTCAGTTAAGCCTTGGTTCTGGATTTGTGTTATTCAGAGGTGATAAAATATCTAAGGTGGAAGGTCTTCATGTTGTCAATACTATGGTCCTGAAGGAGATTTGTTAGAGTGATGGAAACCTGCCCAACCCAATAAGAGTTCTTGGGAAGAATGAATAACCAGCTATGCAACATGATCATATTTCAGGTCATACATCAGATGCTTCCCCTCTAGCCTGCCTTCTGTCTTTTCTTGGCTATCATTCAATAGTTACACCTGCTGTTTCTGAGTGATTGACATCTAACTCTCTGAAGCCAGAAAGGTATGGCTACAAATGCTTGACAGTTAGATACTCATTTTCCTAACTGAACAAAGTCTGTGAATATATCATCATAAAGTAATTGTTCCCTTGTTTTAGGGAACAGTCATTGTTTTGTTTGAGGAAAATATAACATGAGTTGATATGGGAAAGCAAAGGAAAAGCATCTTTAAACCTCCATCCCATTCCAAGATACCTGAAACTTTTGAGAGGTACTCTTTGCATTTGTGCACCAGGTGGGCAGGCAGTAGATGAGGTGGAGCACTGTACCCACAGGGCATGCTTCCAGCAGAGACCCTGTAACTAAAGGACTCAGAACTTACCTACACAGTAGGGAAAAGCTAGTAGACAATCAGGAATACATGAGCCTCCTATATCCTGGTCCACGAGGGGTGGGCAATGGCAATGGATAGGTTCTCTGAGCTAAAGGAGACAGACAACAAAGAAGGAGTCGAGCTCTCTACAAGCCACACCCACTCTGACTACATACAATAGATGGCCAACACAATGTTTCAAAGTCGATGATATCAATAGTTTTGAACTGTTTTCAGTAGTCCAGTGGATTTACTTAATAATCAACAAACATGCTGGTAGCTGCTTTTTATTTACCCAATAAATTTATTATTAAATTGACAAATAAAATTTGTAAATATTTTAGGTTTTACTGCATGATGTTACGACATATGGATACACTGTGGAATGACTAAATTGAGCTTGCAAATATGTCTCTTACCTCACATGTCATCCTGCTGTGGTGAGATCTCTTACCACACTATTCACCCTTTTAACGATTTCCATGTCTCTTATTATTTCCTTGTGACAATGTTTTACACATGTAATTATCCTTTTAAGTATGAACATTTTAGTGCTTTTTAATAAATACATACCATCTAGCTCTCAGGATAATTTAATAACTTTATACTTTAATGGGAAGATTTGCTATCCCCCCAAATTACTTATTATAAAATACACAGCTAACTACCAATATTGTGGTTCTAAAAGTATCACATATACATGCTCATGGAAAAAGCATCTAATTTTAAAGCAAAATATTGCATGTATTTCTTGACAAAATTAACTCTGTGCCATTATTTTTTAATATATACTAGTATCTTTACATAAAATAGCACTTAGGTACTCAGACCTTTGCTAATAGGCATTTTCCAGCTAGGTAATTTCATTATTTGCTAAATTTTACGATGTGATTAGAGCATATATTTTGTCAATTTGTTCAATTATGCCATTAATACAAACTTAGAATTGACTACTGGGTTGAAGATATGCATCATTATACTTACAGTTTTAATTTTTTAAATAAAAATGGAATTAGTTGTTTTGGTAATTCTACACATATGTACAGCATACTTTGACATATTCAATTCTCACACTCCCACCTACTTCTGTCTGGATCTACTGCCCATTCATACGTGTTAAAACAGCTATGCTGGGACTGTAGAGATGGCTCAGAAGTTCTAAACACTGGCTGCTCTTCCAGAGGACTAATGTTCTACTCTCCATACCACCTGGACGCTTACAACTTCCTGTAGCTCCAGTTGCAGGGCATCTAATACCATCTTCTGGTGTCATTGGTAGTAGGAACTCGTAAGGTATACAGACATATACAAACACACACACACACACACACACACACACACACACAGAGACCAATATATATATACGATTTATAAGTTATACTGTTTGCACTAATTAATAGCAGTTTTGAGCATTCAGTTTTTTCTTATGTGTAAAAAAATTAATGTATTATTTTGAGAATTCTATACATGAGTTTTGTATTCATACCACTTCATCCTCCACAATATGTTCTCCAACCCTCAATATCAAATTTGTTAATTAGATTACTTACTTATTCTTTAATTGATAAAATTAACTTGGTGCCATTATTTTTAATGTAAGCTAGTATCTTTACATAGTACAACACTTATTTACCCAGACCTTTATTAATAATTATTCTTGAATTATTACCTTCTTTAATTTTTCTTCTTTAATCGTACACATACACACCACCACCACCACCACCATCATAACCACCACCAAATGAATTCAATAGGTTTTCTAGACTGAGTCCCTGCAGTGCTGTTCATATGTGTGTATGTGCTTAGGGCTGACTGCTTGGGACTGGATAACCTAGGAAGGGGCTCATTCCTGAAGAAACAGATCCCCTTTTCTGTAGCCAAGGATTACCTTTAACACTTGATGTGGGGGTAGACTCTTGTAAAATTCTCTCCATGCATGTTGTCATGTAAACTGATGCTGTTATTATAAAGGTCTCGTTCAGGCAACCATGCTGTTGAGATGTTCTTGGGTGCACCTTCCCTACCTTGTCTCCAAGTGATTATTTTGCAGTAGGTATTCTGGTCCTTGGGCTTTTTCAGTCTTTCTCCTACTGTGGTAACCCAGAGAGCTGGGCTTATCTTGTGGGGCCAGTCATTGTCATGGTTCATAGATTTTAGGCAGGGTAGAACTTACTGCTTTTCTGCCTTAGAAGCTTGCATCTTCAAATACTGTGAGAGCTAGGTCTCTAGTAAGATTCTTTCCAGATCAGTTCCAATGCAATTGCACTGCAGATTTTGCTTGTTTATATTGAGGCAAGTTCTTACTCTGCAGCCCAGAGTGGCCTTAAACTCATGGTGATCCTCTTGTCTCTGCTTCTCAAGAGCGGGGATTTCATTTGTGAAGAGCTTGCCTGGCTCTTAGCTGCCTTTCTGGTTTCAAACTTAGAATGATATTGTTCTTAGTATATAAACATGTTTTTCTACTGTAGATTTACATTATATTTCCTTTACTTATAGCTTCAACTCCCTTGGGAATAAGATCAGAACTTCATTTTATTATGTCCAAATTCAGCCTGTTTCTCCAGCATCCTTTGTTACTTTATTCATTTAAAGCTGGCTTTTATCATAATCCAGACTCTATTTTGTTTCAGAGATCTCAATTCTGTTGCCCTGCTCCATTTTCAGTGTGTAGAGTTAAACCATTCATTTCTTGGTGATCTTAAAATATGTGAGCCTTCATTATTCTATGCAAATATTTCTTCTGTTTTCTCACAAGTAAATGTAATATATGTGCAGATAAATCTTGACAAGTTAAAACATATTTTTATTTTGGTTAAAAAAAAAACTATGCTAAATTTCTGGAGTAAGGTAGGAGATAATCACATCTATTCAATAGTTTGTTTTTCTGTCCAGAAGTATGCTTTATAAAAATTACATTTTAGCCAATCAAGTTTTATAGTTTTTAATACTGTTTTATTTTCATAGTACAAATAAGCTAGAGCATAGGTCTTGAGACCTGTCAGATATATCAGTTACATTGCATGTAAGAACCAACTCAAAGTTCCCAGCTCTGTCCTTGTTTCTCTTTATTTATTTTTATTTTTTATTTTAAGAGTCATATGATAGTACTTTCATGTTGTTTTTTTTCTTTTTCTTTTCTTCATTTGCTTTTTTAGTGTTTTCCCCATTAATTAATTTGTTTATTCACTTTACATCCCTATTACTGCCTCCAATCTGGTCTCCTGCCACAGTCCCTCTCCCACCCCAGTCCCTCACCCTCCTATGAGAGCGTAGAGCCTCCTACCCCATTCCCTACCCACTGGGTGTCTTTTTACCCTGGCACATCAAGTCTCTACAGTGCTTGGAACATCCTCTCTCCCAGAGGCCAGACAAGTCAGCCCAGTTAGGGAAATGGGATCCACAGACAGGCATGAATTTTAGAGACTTCACTTCAGCTATTAGGGGACACACATGAAGACTGAGCTGCACATCTGCTATATATGTGCAGGGGTAGGGCTCTTTGATTGGTGGTTCAGTCTCTGAAAGCCCCTAAGTGTCCAGGTTAGATGACTCTATTGGTCTTCCTGTGTAGATCCTAGCCCCTACGGGCCCCTCATTTCATCCCCCAATTCTTCCATAAAACTTCCGAAGCTCCATCTCATGTTCGATTATGGGGTCTCTATATCTGTTTCTGTCAGCTGTTATTTGGCACCCCTCAAAAAAAAAATATGCTAGGCTCCTGTTTGCAAGCATAACAGTATCATTAATAGTGTCAGGCATTCGTGCTTGCCCATGGGATAAGTCCCAAGTTGGAAGAGTAATTGGTTGGATATTACTTCAATCTCAGTTCCACCTTTGACCCTTCATTTCTTGTAGACAGGACAAATTTTGCGTCAAAAGTTTTGTGGATGGTTTGATGTCCTTATTTATCGACTAGGGGTTGTGCCTGACTACAGGAGGTGGCCGCTTGAGATTCCAGATCCCCACTTCTAGGAGTCTAAGTAGCTCTCCTTTATACATATAATAAACAGGCTGAAAATTAGTCAGGGAAACAACACTCTTCACAATAGCTGCAAATAATAAAAAATATTTGATCTCAGCGGTTAAGAGCACTGACTGCTCTTCTGAAGGTCATGAGTTCAAATCCCAGCAACTACATGGTGACTCACAACCATCCGTAATGAGATCTGATGCCCTCTTCTGGGGTGTCTGAAGACAGCTATAGTGTACTTACATATAATAAATAAATAAATCTTTAAAAAAATTATATATTTGATGTAACTAACCAATCAAGTGACACTTGAGTGACAAGAACTTAAAGACTCTAAAGAAAGAACTGTATCAGAAGATTTCTTAAGATAGAAAGATATCAAAAGAAGAAATCAGAAGATGGAAAGATTTTCCATGTTCATGGATTGGTAGGGTTAACATAGAAAAATGGCCATCTTACCAAAAGGAAACTATAGATACAATTCCCATCAAAATTCCAACACGATTCTTTACAGATCTTGAAAGAACTATTTTCAATTCCATATGGAAAAGCAAATGACCAACAAACAAACAAACAAACAAACAAACAAACCAACAAACCAGGATATCTAAAACGATCCTGTATGATAAAAGAACTTCTGGACATATCACCTACCCTAATTTCAAGCTGTACTACCGAGTAATAGTAATAAAAACTACATGGTATTGCTATAGAACCAGACACGTTGCTCAATGGAATCAAGTCGAAGACCCAATAATAAACCTACATACACACAGATACTTGAATTTTGACAAAGAAGCCAAAACCATACATTGGAAGGAAAAAAGCGTCTTCAGCATATGGTGCTGGTCTAACTGTATATCTGCACATAAAATAATAATGCAAATAGGTCCATACTCATCACCCTGCACAAAACTCAAGGTCATGTTGATCAAGGACCTCAAGATAAAACCAGATACACTAAATCTAGTAGAAGAGAAAGTAGGAAATAACCTTGAACTCGCTGGTACAGGAGACAACTTCCTGAACTGAACTCCAATTGGTCAGGCACTCAAATAAACAATTAATAAATGGGACCTCATGAAACTGAAAAGTTTCTGCAAGGCAAAGGACATTATCAATAGGACAAAACAGATTGGGAAAAGATCTTCACCAATCCTACATTCAACAGAGGACTAATATCCAAAATATATAAAGAGCTCAAGAAGTTAGACACCCACAACCTCAATAAAAAATGGAAGTAAAGAGCTGAGCAGAAATCTCTCAACAGATGAATCTCTAATGATGATAGAGAAGCACTTAAATAAAAGTTCAACATCATTAACCACCAGGGAAATGCACATGAAAATGACTCTGATTCTGAGTTTTACACTCATCAGAATGGCTGAGATCAAGAACTCAGGAGACAGCACATGCTGGTGAGAATAGGGATCATAGGGAACACTTCTCCATTGCTGCTGAGAGTGCAAACTTGGTTACAACCTCGCTGGAAATCAATCTGACATGTTCTCAGAAAATTGGGAATAGTTTTACCTGAAGACACAGTTATACTGCTCCTGGACTCATACTCAAAAGATGCTCCGTCATACCACAAGGACACATACTCCACTATGTTCATAGCAGCTTTATTCATAATAACCAGAAACTGGAAACAAGCCAGATACTGCTCAACCAAAAATGGATACAGAAAATGTGGTTAGTTTTTGCAATGAAATACTACTCAGATATTAAAAGCAAAGACCTTATGAATTTTGCAGGCAAATGGATGGTACTAGAAAATATCCTGAACGAGTTACCCAGACTGAAAAAGATATGCATGGTATGTATTCACTTAAATAATACTAGCTATAAAATACAGGATAACCATGCTAAACTCCACAGACCCAAAGAAGCTAAACAAGAAGGAAGGCTCAAGAGAAGATGCTTGGATCTCACTTAGAAGAGGGAATAAAATTGTAATAGGAGGCAGATGGAGGGCAGGAACTGGGTGTGACAGGGAATGGGAAGGTGAATGGGAACGGCTAAGTATCAGGTATGGGAAGTGACAGGAAGAGCGCTGGGGCTAGGAGAATCAATGTAGATTGACAATCATCAGCTGGTAGAAGTGGGGTGTATGTGCACAGCATCTCTAGTATGTGCTAGAGACCGGGTATGGGGGGGACTCCCAGAAGTCTATGGGGGGGTGCGATGTTTTTCTTTTTTCTTTCTTTCTTTTTAGATGTATGTAATGCATGTTCTGTCTACATGTAAAACTGCATTCCAGAAGAGGGCCTCAGATTCATTTTATAGATGGTTGTGGGTCTCCATGCAGTTGCTGGGAATTGAACTCAGGATTTTTGGATGAGCAACCAGTGCTCTTAACTGCTGAGCCATCTCATCAGCCCCTTATATATTTTTTTTAATCTTTGAAAAATGCATAAAAATAGTCAATATATCTTAATTATATGTCCCATCCACTCCTCCAATGTCTACTGTTCTCATATCCCATATCCAGTGTATTTGCATGTGTGTGTGTGTGTGTGTGTGTGTATGTTTCAATAAATCCAGTTGGTGACTGCCACATGTTCATGACCTTGTAGATATGTACTGTGAAATGGCCAACCTGCTAATAGCCACCCCTCAAAGAAAAGTGAATCTTTCTCCAAGCAGACATCAACTGCCAATAGCTCTCTAGGCAGAGACACGGTGAAAGAATTCCTCTTGTCTTCTAGAATTTTTAACTGACTTGATACTCTGCAGGTTTTGTGCAGAAAGCCACAGTTGCTGTGAGTTTGTGCATCCAACAGCTGTGCCATGTTCAGAGAAAAGCATTTCTGTCCCAATCCCTATTCATTATCCCCTGGTTCTTCCAGTATTTTCATTCCTCTTCTGTGACATGTTCTAAGCACTGGGTCTGAGGTATGGGCAAAGGAAACATGATCCAGAAGTCACTTATTCTCAGCCTGTTGAATAGTTATGAGTCACTGTAGTTATCAATATATTTACATGTGATTTTTATTCCAAACTAGCTGTGTTCTCTCATATGTAAGTTTACTGTTTTGTTTTTGCTTGTTTGTTTTCAAGTATTTAACCAGTAGATATATAAACAATGTTCCTGATGAGGTGTGGATCTGACCTGGCTGCTCCTAAGTCCCAAGAACATTAGGTAACACATAGACATTTTTTTTAAATTTTTTTTTTGGTTAAACAAAGCTTTGATTTTAAGAGTTGTAGCATAGAATTATTGGTGTGATTTGTGTGTGTGTGTGTGTGTGTGTGTGTGTGTGTGTGTGTGTGTGTGTGTGTGTTTGGGTCCTTAATACAGAGGTGGCATTCTCAATTATTCTACAGCAGTTCAACTGAGATCTTTAGCTTCTCCAACAACAACAACAAAAAATTGGGGGTTGGAGAGAACGGTGAATTGTTAAAGCTCTTACTGTAAAAATGTGAGGACCTGAGTTTGGACCTGAGAAGCCATGTAAATGTGAGGTAGGCTAGTAATTCATGGATGGGTTTGCTCTAATTCCAGTGCTCAGATAGCAGAGACAGAAATTCCTAGAGCAAATCGTCGAGTTAGTCTTCTAGGATCTGTCAGTTCCAGGTTCCATTGAGAGACCTGGCCTCATTTAATGTACATATTTTCCTGTGCCCTTGTGCACAAAGAAGAGTCCCATAAATGTTGATCATGTATATGTATCTGCATCTCTGCCATCCTTCTCTTTCTCATGCATATATAATGGCTTATATGCATAAAGCAGTTTTATTCACCCACAATGAACAAAATTTCAACATTTGCAGAAAAATGGATGCAAGGAGAGATATCATACAGGAAATAATTCTGACTTAGACAGACAGCTATAGACTCTTTTGTCTCATTTATTGATGTGTGATCTTACATAGACACATAAAATAATACACAAAAACAGAAGTGATACTGGAGGAATGAAGAGAACAGTGGTAGGAGTGAGCATTAGTAATGGCAGGCCAGGGAGAGGAGCATGTGTAAAGTACTGAAGATTCTGTAGGCAAATGTCTGTTTGAAACCTACCACTGTGCTTCATGGATATACACAAACAGCTTTTTAAAGTAAGTCAAGATTGAAAACATCACCAAATGCTTGCCCAAGAGCTACTGAAGTGTTTATATATTTTTCTTTTAAAATAATACTGTGGTAAATTAAATACACAGATTTTCAATGTGAAACTATTTCATTTCTAGGGGAAAAAACTCTACGACCATTTTATTTTATTTTTCCAAAATTACTTTCCTAAAATTTCTTTGTTGATGTTGCATTGAAATCTTGATACTCCATTATAATATCTAGCAGGTTTTATGAGATGTATAGTAGTTTAGAACTTATTTACATTATTATTAATCATAATTCTTATTAAGATATTATTTTACTTTATAAAAATACTTTCTAGTAGTTAAGCACTAAATCTCAAAATGTTTCTATACAGTAGAGTAAGAATTTGGACCTAGATCTATTTTGCTTGTGAGGTCTGTACTTTAATCATCTTATGAGTTATTTGTATAGTGGACAGATTGGCTTGTAGATTATGTCTCGGTGCTCTATTTGCCAAATTTTATTATCAAGTTTATGCTACTCAAGATGAATGGAAATGTCTTCTGCCTTTTGCCATGTTATTAAACATTTTAAGTAGCACAAAATTAAATTATTTCTCCATATTTGAGAATAAACCTATTTTGTTGTAGTATAATACTGCTTTCTGTTTTCTTTTTCCTTTATAAGACTTGTTAAATTTTATGCATTGCATTTGTCTTTAAATAGGAAAAAAAAAAAAAAACACCTTGTATGTCACTTGTAATGCTTTCCCTAATTTACTCTAGTTTGAGAATATATCTTAGGTTCTTATAGTAAATCATTTCTTCCCTGAGATGATAAGACTAAGGGATGTTCATTGTTTTTGTTTTACTCACTCTCAGTGCCTAGCTGAACCAGGCTGGGTCAGTCAGCTCTGTCTCTAATGAAGACCTACAGCAGGTTACATTTAAAAGGAGGCTTATTTACATGACAGTTTGTGAAGCTGAAAACTCATGTGTGCCAGCATAGGCCCTCTACTGAAGCTGTCCCTTATCTCTGTCACTTTGTGACAAACAGCAATGATGGAAATAAGGAAATTCTGACTGAGTCACAAAGCCCAGAGTGTGAGGGGCCAAGCTTGTTCCTTTATAAGAACTCTCTCAGGTTAAGCACAAAGGAGGGGTTACACAGGAACTACCTCATCTTCTTCCCCCTGATCAGTGACCTTAGAACCTTCAACTTTGTTTCACTTCTTAAAAGTTCTGATGTTTCACAAAGCACCACTGTGAAGACCACATTTCTAACACATAAACCTGCAGGGATAGGAAAATGGTATCTAAACTGCACCAATGAAACCAATATAAATCTTACACATTCTATAGGACACAAAGATCATGGTAACTGGCACACCCATAATAGTTGAAATGTTCAACAATGAATTAGGTATGTATCAGTTGAGGTATTTGGAAGGGGAAGGACTAGGAAAGAATTGACTGGGAATGAGGCAGAGTTTATCCTCTCCTACCATATTTAATATGGGTATTGGAGTAAATTAGTAAATTTATGACATAGACATTCTCATGAAACACCATCATTAGCTATCAAGAGATCTCCCATCATAAAGCAATGTCTCATGTAAGCAATAAAAACAAGCCCAAGAACACAGAAGTTCAAAAATTATTTGAGTAAATATTGACAATCATGCTATTATTAAAATATCCAAGGATGAGATAAATAGACCATGGCTAAGACCCAGATAACAACACACACACACACACACACACACACACACACACACACACACACACACACACAGAGAGA